>NW_006785848.1:53123-62962 GCF_000442215.2 Lipotes vexillifer
GGGGGGTAACTATTGGTGGTTTGAGAAGGGAATCTATAGGCAAAGAGGCATGCTGGCGAGATTAGCTAAACCTGGGCTAATTCACACTGAACTCCGTATTTATAACAAGCTGCTTAACAACATGGACAGAGCTTATTTCTTCTCAGGTAGGTAGACCTCTTCACCATCCAGGCAAGGGGAAAGGAAGAGTCTGGACACAGCATCTTAGCTCTGGGGAGGAATCGCCCCAGAGAGAAGCCCCCTCTGCCTTCGAGTAAAGAGAAGGTGTAGTCTCTTGACTTGCCCACTAGACAAATCTAATCCTCTCCCCCACCTCCACCACTTGAGGAAAAAGTTACTAGGGAGTCTTATTTCTTCGTCATATATACCTCTTCCTGAAAATGGCCTCATCTCCTTAAAGAGAGTTTTTTTTTTTTTTTTAGATCTACCTTTAAAGAGAGAAAGGTGAGAAAAAAACCCCACAAACCTTGTTGCTAAACTGGCAAAAAGAGAGAAAAGAAAACCCACTCCCTTTCTTCTATACTCGCTTCTCAATCCCCCCACCCCTATTCCATATAAATTCAACTTGACAACCCTGCTAATTGGATAAACGCAGCTTCCACACTCCTAGAAGGCCATTCCCTTTTCTTTTTTTTTTGTCTTTGGAGGGCTCAAAACAGGGTGATTGTGCTGTTCTTTAACACGAATTCCATCTGCTTTATTTCTCTCTCCCCATTCACCGCTCCTCTTGAATATTTATGAGGCCTTCCCCCCTTCCCTGCCCATTCCCACCCCGACTCTACCGCCTTCCTCCACAACCCCCCTCCCCTCTCCTCTCCCTTCTCTCAGAGCAGCACAAAAACCTTCCAAATGGCCCCCCCTCCTTGCTTTAGATAAACACAGGCAGTGTCAAGTGTGAGGAGTAGGGGGAGGTAGGAAGGAGGCTCAACTGCCAGTCACGTCCCCGGCCTTCAATGAGGCCCAGGGGCCTCCCCTAATCTGCTGCATGCCTGCCATATGGGGGCTGTGTTGCCCAGGGAAACACTAACAGGCAGAACGGGGCTTAATAGAGTCCATATTCATTGTAATGCAGTGAGATAGCTCGAGGCACCACTGCCTCTTCGGTCCAGTTTCATTCTTCTGTTTCCTTCTTTCTTTCTGTTTCTCCTCTCTTTTCTTTACTTCTTTTTAAAAGGACCAGGTCCCTAGAGAGCTCTAATCTGGAGAAGTCTGGGCTGGCAGAAAGGCAGGACTGTGGGGTAAGGAGTGAGGAAGGTGAGGTGATGCTGAGACGGGGGCTTGGAGTTGGCGGGGAGAGGTGACGAGTGGGAACTTCTTGGGCAGCACAGTGGGGAGAGCAGCACAGCACCTGCGCAGGGGCCGGGGCACGTGGTGCCGCAGGTGTGCGTGGCCCGTGCACGTGTGGAGAGACGGTGTGGTGGGTGGGCAGGTCCATCGGGGCCTTGGCACACACAAGCCTTCAGAGCTATTCAGCCCGCTATGCCTAGATATCCCAACCCCTACCTACTTACCCCCAACACCCACCCCAGTCAATTGAAGGGCATTCAAGCCAGCAACACCTACCTCCGGGAGGTGTCAGGCCTGCGGTCAATTCCTAGCTCTCCACAGCTGCATGGGAAAAGTCACAGGTTTTGCAATGAGAAGAAACTACTTTAGAAATAAATCCCTGTAGGGGCAGAGGACCCACCAGCCTGCCAAGCTGGGGCCCTCTTTCTCCTCCGGCTGCTTGGCCACAGCCAAACGAAGGGCATATGGGGCTTCTTTGAGTTGATGGAGTGGGTTGTCTAGCAGATGAAGCCTTGTCATGAATATATATGATGGAAGTGAGACTTAGGGCTCCCTGAGGTCAGAGGTGATCTTTCCCCAGGGCCAAAAAGGGAAGGAGGGGAGAGATGTGGGGAGGGAACAGAGTACATCTCTCCCAACTTCTCAGAAAAAATAAAATTGGTAACCAAGCTATGATAGAATTCCTAAAGAATAATCAGTTTTGTAAGTTGTGAAACAGTTTTTTGTTCTGTGACTGTAAAAAAAAAAAAAAAAAAAAATCACAAGTTTAAAATCAAGACAGAAGATAAAAACCAAGAAAAACTACAAAAACATTCACATACTCTCCTACAGTTGAAACTTTAATCCCATGGTCTGGTACACAGGAAGAGCTCAGTAAATGGTTGCTGAAGGAATGAACCATGTACACGCTCCTATAGTTGTACTATTTGCTGACCAAGAACTTGAAACTCTTTACCCAACTGACAGCTACAATCAGGGTTCTGGTGGGTGACAATGGCTTAAACAGAAGCAAAATGCTGCTGCACCTTTGCTAGGAATGCCCCTGCCAGAGTGGTGCTAGCGCCTATTACACAGGCCTTTTGCCTCGCCCAGTGCCAGAGTCAGGCAGGCTAGGTCAGATAAAACTGCTCAAACCGAGGAAGATTCTGGTGCTTGCTGTGGTTTGTTTTTTGCCCTCCAAGCTTGCTCTATTCTACTTTCCTTGCTCTTACCCGACTGAAATGCATCTTGAACCTGTGGTTTCCTAAGCTCAACCCCCGGGGTGGGAGGGGAGGGGGTGGGTGAGGGCAAGACTGTAGGAGAGTATATAAAAGTGCTCATAATTTTTCTTTGCTTTTATCCTGATTTTAAGGCCCTATATCCCAGCAACCCTTCAGGAAAGGCTACAGTGGATATTTCGAGAGCCAGGTACAATTTCAATTCCTAGTTCTAAAACCAAAATAGCATTTGGGTACCTGAAATGCTACCCAGAAGTCTATCTCAGCGTCATATCCATTTACATCTATTACATCTTTGTAAAGGTCTGAAGACCCCAAACCAGAGTAGGTGAAGACACACAACTGATCAGGGCCTAACAGGACTCTGGACACTTAACGCTCCCTGCAGAGCAGCCTTCCCCTCCAACTTCTGTGTTTGTAATACCTAGTCCCGGTCGTTCTGACCCCACATATTGCGTGTGTTACCGAGAAGTGTGTGGGGTGACCTCGGGGGAGACCACGAAGGAGCAAGTGGGAACCCCTGGGGCTCCGGTACAAACCAGTGCTGGAGCACTCTGGGAGCTCAGCAGAGCAGCCAAGCTCTTCCCAGCCCTCCCAGCAGTGGGCACTTTGGTCAGTAATCTCACCACGGATGTGTGTGATGTGGTGACAGCAGCTCTGAAGGATGTGGCAGCTCTGAAGGAAAGCAGGGACAGCTTCTCTGGTCCAGACCAAATACCTGCTTTTCATTTCACTGCTCGGAGGACACTCACTAATGACCTGCTTCTACAAACACAGACTCAAACCCATGTACTCAGCCTGGTGGATGGTGAATCACCATCCACTCAGCTGCCCAACCCGGGACTCATCCTTGTCTCCTGGCTCCCTCTGATTCTCCACCCCAGTATCTGATTGGTCGTGTGGACTCTAACTCTGGCAGGAGCAACCAGAGAAACACAATGCAAGCCACATATAGTGTTTAAAATTTTCTAGTAGTCGCACTGAAAAATCAAGTGGAAATCATTTTAATAATATCTTTTTTAACACAATATATCAAAAAATACTCTCATTTCAACATATACTCGATATAAAAATCATTAATAAAGTTTTATATTTTGTTTTATACTATGTCTCCCAAATCTAGTGTGTATTTTCTATTTACTACACATCCCAGCACAGACTAGCCACGTTTCAGGTGCTCAATAGCCACATGTGTTAGTGGCTACTGAATCAGACGGTGCATGTCGAGGGCCTTCAAACTGGCTCCCTGATTCTCCTCTCCCCAACTAATAAACCTCCACATTGTCACCTACCTTCTTTCTAGAATATCAAGCTCAACCGAACAGTAAAGATGACAAATGAGCAGCTACCGTTCAGTGAGCAATGCCTCCTATAGGCCAGAATCCATAATTTGCGTAATTTGATATAATTCTCACAATGGCCCTGTAAGGTAGGTGTACGACCAACCCATTTTATAAATGAGGAAATTAAAGCTCAGAGTGATTAAATATTTTGTCCAAGATCACACAGATGGTAAACCACAGAGTCAGGATGTGAACGAGGTCTGGCTGACACTAAAAACCTTAGCTCTTTTCACTCTACCACACTGCTTTAAGTTACGGCAGAAAAATCAGTGGACTATTATGCAGCCATTAAAAGTAATAATTAGAAAGAGCAAGCAGCAACATGAAAAATGTTTAAAGGATATTAAGGAAAAAAGCAGATCGCATTTTGTAAAAAGCATGTAAACAGCTGGGTAAGGCCCAACAAATAAAAGCAGCTGATTTGAAAATGTGAAGGAATTAGGAGTGATGTTTTTCCCCTTTTGAGGTCAGTTAAAAACAAACAAGCAAAGGAGCTAACAGACTCACCTTTGGTAGCTCCCCAAACAAGTATGATCAAATAAGGTTCAAACTTTTTCACACAACCTTCCAGGCTCTGTGTTAACTGGGCTGCAGCCAACCTTCCCCTTGTCTTCCTCCCATGAGCCCTAAGTCCCGGGCAAGCTGCTTTTTCACACCTTCTTTCTCCCAGAACCATCTTCTGCTTCTCCCTTTCTTATCCTTCGAAACTTACCTCCAGCGTCACTGTATAATGCCTCCAGTGATTATTCCTCAACCCACTTTCCGCAGCGCTGTGCACACCTACGGCAACATTTCCACGATGATTTATGCCTGTCTATAATATGCCTCTTTTCCCAGACTCTAAACTTCCTGAAGGCAAGGAGGCGTCCACTTCATCTCAGTAACCCTAGCACCTAGAAAAGTCAATGTCTGCTGAACTGAAGGGTCTATTTGGATTAGAAATTTGGGATTGGGAAGGAATGTTACTCTGACCCGTGGACCTATAAGAGGAACGCATGCAGACACACTTATCGGTGGTGGAACCAAAGGGTTTTTCTAGGGGGAAATGACTAACTGTGGCCTTTATTTTTCAAACCCAAATGGCCCTTAGATGAGCTGGCAGCCCTTGGGGAAGGCCAAGCTGCCTGACAGAAGTCAGTGCCTCTGCAGATGCTCCTATGGCTTGAGGTTTCATTCAAGAACCTTCTTTGTTTTCCTTCTTGTCTCTTCTCCCAAAACAAACACACAAATAAGCTTGAGACTTCGGGCTTCCTGCGGGCACTGAACTGCAGGGAACCTCATCTAGGATGATACCGTGATTGGATATCATCTAGCCAGCGACAGCGTGGCCCTGAGCTTGAGACCAGGGTGGAAGGAGGCAGGCAGAGAGGGATGGGAGAAGGAAGAAAGCTGTACGTGAGAAAGAGGACAAGTTCAGGCCTGAAGAGAGAGCGTGGGGAGGGCAGTAGGGACGAGAGCACTAAATATGCCAAAAGCACCTACTCTGTGCCGAGCCCAGGGCTGGGGGTGGACACACATGGTCCACTCTTCATCATCACAGCCCAGGGAGTGTTACTGTCCCCTTTACAGATGGGGAAAGAGGTTATTAAAACACTTCGTGATGCTTTACCACATAAGGATTTTAGAGCTCATCTCAAATTTGTATTATAGACATAGCTTCTCTACTAAGTGACAACATTGAAACTCTGCAGGATCAGGTACTGAAATACCATGAGCCTTGGGTTTGGATAAGAGCTCTGCCACTTCCACCTTTGGTAGAACGTGACTTTGGGTAAATTACTTAGTCTTTGACCCTCAGTTTACTCTCTGTGAAAATGCGAATGATAATACCCCCTTTGCTGAGCTGCTAATAAGAGTTAAGGAGATTACATGCCTTTGATGGGGGACAGGTGTCGTGGAACTTTTCTACTGAAAGCCGTTCACCGGAGGTCTAATTTCATACTGTGGCACTGGTGGGCTTTGCGATTAATGGCCTTTAAGACTTAAGGACTTGTTGCATTTGAACAGCTCCACACAGATGTGCTATCCTCTCTTTGCTCATTGCTCCTCATAAGCTATACACAATTAAGCAATGGCCTGATTTTGCTGCCCTAAAATACATGCATCAGAAGTTCAAGAAACATTCTTTGTCGAAAAAAAGCAGTAACACCTACATTGTATACAGTGTTTTACAGAACCTCACAACAGCCCAGCCGGACAGGAGATCCCTGGGTGGTACTGTAGTGTTCCCAAGTTTGTGGCAAGACAATTGCTAGCCTCTCAATCTCCACCCAACTCTAGTCAACATTTATATCACTTAAGCTAATAACCTCTCCCACCACCCCATCCTGTTTATGCCCTCTCTCTGCACTCTCTTGATGATGATAATAATGATAATTTCTCCATAGTGCCTCTACTTGTTTGGAGAGAAAGGGGAAAGATCCCTGTCAGAGAGTAGGTCATCTGGACAAGAAGTTATGGAGAAGTGTTTATAGAAAGGAAAACACACCCCCAATCCCTCTCTGACCCACACCCCAACTCCCAGTACGGAGCTCACCTCTGACCACATCGGTAAGCTCACAAAGCCACAACAGATCACCTGCTCTTTTTACACCTACCTGTTTCTAATTACAGCCTATGGCCAGGGCTATAGCCACACAGGTAAACAACAAAGTAAAATGGTAACAGTGACTGGAGAGGAAACGGGAGCATTCAATTCCAAGGCTTCTGGTGCACACAGCTGATGAGAGGTCCAATGGGAAAGGAATTAATTCGAGTGTGGGTAGACAGCACACACACAGTACATAGGCAAACCAGTCCCAGGACCTGAACAGCACTTAAGGCAGTCCTTAACAGCTTAAGTCCTATCTCTTAGGACAAAGGATTTTGGACAAGTGAGCCATGCGTGAACATAAACCTTGCCAGAAGAGTAGGACAGACAAGGGTGTTCTGCTTAGTGATCACGGTGAGCGGAGGAGACAAAACAGCTGGCAACCCCAAAGTCACCCCTGATGAGAGGTACAAGTCCCTGGGTGGGCTCAGGGCAGAATTCAGGTCAGTTCAGCAAAATCACACTTAGCACCCACTAGGTGCCACACACTGAATGGAGGGTGGAGGGGACGCAGAGAAAAGTAGGCAGTTTCCCATCCTTAAAGAACCTGGGACCTAGTCAACCTTCGCTTTGACACCATCTTTCTATTATACCCAATGCAGCATGGCCTCAAGAAAAGATCAAAGACTGGATTTTACAAAGTACAGGCAAAGAACCAGAACAACTAGCAAAGGCATCAGAGGCATGACAAAAGAAATGTGGCATACATTTGAGCGCACGCACACACACTCACACTTGTACACTCAGGCCCTGCTCAGCACAGAAGGTCAGTCCTCCAACTTAGTCCTCTTCACAAGTTCTAAAAGAAGCCTCCTTTCCATCATCCACATTCATTCCTACTAGAGTCCCGGGAGAGTCCTCAAAGTACATCACTTAAGGTAGGTAAGAGGCTTAGAGCTAATGGAAGCCTATGAGGACTGCTGAAGCCTCTGCTTTGCCGCTGTCACTTCTCACACTGTGTTGTACCTTATTTATATACAAGTCTCTCCTGGACACATAATAGATACTCAGTGAATGTCTGCTAAGCTGTAAAGACCTACCTCCAAGAGCTCCTCCAGGCCTGACTCTATCTGGTCCTTGGAGTTTGGATCCAGTGAACCCCCAGGGCTGCTTCTGATGCAAAGCAGAGCTTGAGCAGGGGAAGGTGATGCATGGGTGTCTGAGATCTCCGTCCCTATCGCCCTGCCTCTGGGGAGCCCAATGGGGTTCTTATTCAGGGGAGAAGACAAGCAGGACACAGGGCTTCCCTTCACAGCGCCGGAGCATGACGTGGGTGAGGGCAGGCTTGCCAAGGGGGAGACGGGGGGCGAGTGTGGGGAGAAGCAGGCGCCCAGGGAAACTCGCTTCCCTTCGCTAGGCAAGCTCCCACTCTACGTCAGGCAGCAGTTGGGCCACCAGCTCTTGTCCCCTGGAGTCCTGCACTTCCCCCCTGGAAGCCCCATCACGCTAATTATTTATGGTCTGCCTGACCGCTGGACCAAACGCTCAGGGATCAGGAATGGTGGTGATCTTATTACAGGGGCATCTTGAGTGTATAACACGGTTCGAGGTATTCAGCAAACACCCGTTGAGTGAACGAATTACAACCCAAAACACAAAAGTGAAAGGTCATGGCAGAGAGGAGAGAGAACTGTAGTCAGAGTCAAGAGGGAGCTTTTTCTTAGGAGGGGAAGCTGGGCCTTTAGGAAGTTTGGGGGTTGAAAAGACTGATTTACTCTGTTAGGCAACATAATTACCACCAATTCCAATTAAGCTGTCACCTGCAGTCATTTTCTGTGCCCCTTCCTCATGATGACTAAGCAACCAGTGGCACCAAGCCCACACCCATACCCTTCCCAGGACTCAAAACCGGTCTCCGGTTCTGTGACCCAGAGTGAATGAGGGTCAGGCTGCCACTTCTTGACCTGTCCACTCCTGGGGCCGATTCAAGCAAATGCTGGCTAAACCAGCCCCAACTCCAACTTGTGGGCACACTCACACCTCAACCCCTAACACACAGACACACAAACACACCCCCAACCCTTAACAGGCTCTTGCATGCTGGCAGGAAATCTGAGCACTTAAATGAAAAGCTAAGCCATGGGGCAAAATGGCTGAACTGCTAAGTCAGGGCCAAGACGGGATCAGAAGCTGCCTCTCTTATAGCCGGCATCTGACCTGACTGCACTGTGACACAGACAGTGTCTGTCCTAGACTTTCCTTCAAGCAAGAAACCCTTACCCAGACATTTAGGAGGAACCACTTTGACGCAGGACAGTAACATCTCTCACACAAGCATGATGAAGGAGAAACAGATCACATCAGCAAATTATCTAGAACAATGACTGGTTCAAAGCAGTTGTTCAATAAATGACAGCAACTTATTCAATCTGAGTCACTTCCTTTAGGGTTACTTGTAGAAGATCCTTGTTACAGATTTATCCCTAATATTTCAACAAAAGAGGTTTAAGAATAGGTAAATATCTCAGGGGTCAGACGCCTCCACCCAGGCTCTCCAGGCATCCCGCTCTGGGCATATACACGCACTACCCCCTAAGACAGACGAACAACACACACACACACACACACACACACACACACGCACACAGGCACGCGTGTGCACATGTGCTCACACAGCAAACAACTCCAGCTCTCCAGCTCCAGCTGGGAAGTATGCTTTAGAATCATGACAGTTTACTTTTTTCCTATCTGACCTCATGCAAACCGACTTTCTCCACCTCTCTGACCCCCAAATATACACATTCAGCCCCCGACCCACCCCCAATCTTCCTCACTTAGAAAGCTCTTTTAAACCATCTAAAACTTAAAATAAATACCAATTTGGAAAACTGAAGCATGCTCCAGTCCGTCCGTCCGTCCCCACCTCCTGCTGGAAGCCTCCGACCCCAACTCCTGTCAGCCCTCCCCAACTTGGGAAGCCCAGTGGCCTCCGTGCAGGGCTGGCACACGCAGAGAAAACAAACACATGGAATCCTGCCAGCTGGGTCAGGCACCACTATTTATAGCAGAGAGAAGTGTGGGGAATTGGAGGCCTGATGAAGGGTGTGGGGCGGAGGGGGTAGGGATAATTCCAGCGGCTCCTCCCAGGCTCCACAGCTGCAGAGGATCCCTGCTGATGTTCTGCCGGCCCAGGTGCAACCCATTCTGTGTGACTAATACCTTCACTGTGCTGGAGCCTCCCAGGTAGAGGGCCTGTTATCTTGCTCATTACTGTAGCCCCAGCATCTATCTCTAGGAGCACAGTAGGTATTTGTTAATTAAATGAATACTTTTTTTTTTCCTGCCTACCCCACAAGGCTGCAGATGGAGGAGCTGGAGTGGGTGGAGGCGAGGGGAGGGAGGAATGCCTAAAACAGCCTTCTAAAAATCTATCGGTTGTTAAAATGTGCTAGCAAAAAGAAT
>NW_006785848.1:64011-68378 GCF_000442215.2 Lipotes vexillifer
TTTCTTTAGTCAGGCCTTTTCAGAGCCTTTAATGGGCTGTTAGTATTGTGAATCACCAAAAGGTGGGTAGAGTATGCACTGAAGGCTGAACTCACTCAACCACAGGCCTGGACTTATTTGACCACAGGCCTGGACTGACTTGACCACACTACTCTTTTTTCTCAGAGTACCATTAGTGAGGAGAATTTCATCAAATACACTTTGGGAAATGTTGGCCTAAGAGGTTCCTGGAGACTATCCCAAAAACAACTTGTAAAACAGCATCCCATGTTTGTAATTTTAAAAAATTACATGTGAATATGTGGTGTACAGTTATTTGGATTGTCATAGGATAAGGTCAGGAGAGTACACTTAAATGTTAACATCAGTTATGGTGAAGAGCAGGAAATTTGCACTTTTTATACTAAACACTTCAGAAATATTCCAAGTGAGTGTGTAGTTATTTTTGTAATTAAAAAGGTAAATTTTAAAAAAAAACTATCCCCAAATATTATCATGTCATCACTGAAATTTTATCTTCCCATAGGCCCAGAGGCCTAATTTCCTGACAGCTCCTTGGGCTATAAAAATGTTGCTCTTTGCTCCATGATCACATCTAAAGTGTTTCCTGTGTCTATATCCAACAGTCAACTCCTTCGGCTTATAAAGAACCCCTCCCCTAATTCCAGGATTCTGCTGCATCCACACAATGTGGACAAGTATTTTGGAAAAAATGAAAACACATTTAATATTCTTTTAGCAACCTTTACTAATCTGAAATTACTTTGTTTAGTAAATTGTATAAAATAACCACCAAGCACTTCGTTTGCTGCAATTACCATGTTGGGCATATTAACATTTAAGGACTGCCTTTTTTTCCCGCTAAATCACTAATTTCCTAACTTAACTGATTTGTAAATGTAATTAAAAGTCATTCAGATTTAGTAAATGTAACACACCAGGTTTTGTTGTAACATGAGATTAAGGCAAATATTCAGAATTGCAAGAAATATTCCATCTTAGCATAAAAGAGAGTATGCGACCATTTGCTGAGTTACTGTGTGTGAGGTGATGTGCACGTATTACCTTGTCTAACCTCTAAGTAACTCTGTGAAGAAGGTAGTATTGTCATCTCCATTTTACAGATGCAGCAATTGAGGCTTAGGTTAAACATCTTACTCAAGTAAAGGATTCAAAGCCAGGGTTACCTGCTTCCACTGCCTGCTGGTCTTGGTGTCCTTGGTAGATTCAAGCAGACAAACCGAAAAAGGAAACTGAGGAAAGCTGAAAAAACCAAAATCAGCCTGGGTTGGAGTCTTGCATCAGCCACCATGTTTCGGGAGGGAGTGGTTCGTCAGGTCCCACAATGCACTCTGTAGCCAACTCATGAGGATGCTCAGTCCCCGACCCCAGCGGGAGTCAGCCCTGAGTGAGCACCTCAATCCCATCCACAAGTTGGTCGTGGCCCTCTGAGTCTGGATCCATGTAATATGCACCAGCATGTAGTGAGAGACAATAAAATTCTTTCATTTCTTTTTTTTTTTTTTTTTTTTTTTTTTTTCCTTGCGTTATGCGGGCCTCTCACTGTTGTGGCCTCTCCCATTTGCGGAGCACAGGCTCCGGACGCGCAGGCTCAGCGGCCATGGCTCACGGGCCCAGCCGCTCCGCGGCATGTGGGATCTTCCCAAAACGGGGCACGAACCCGCGTCTCCTGCATCGGCAGGCGGACTCTCAAGCACTGCGCCACCAGGGAAGCCCAAATTCTTCCATTTCTTAATCTGACCTCTCTCGGTTCCCAATGCTGGCTGCATGGAACAATCATCCGGGGACACTAAGACACATCAACGCCTGGGCAGCACCTCAGGCAAATTCACTTAGAGCCTGTAGAGGTGGGTCCCAGGTATCAGCATTTTCAAAACCCTTTCCTGGAAACTGTAATGTGCAGCCAGGGTTGAGAACCACTGGATTCTCCGCCATGGATTTATGGGTCATTTTGACAGAGAAGGTCTGCCAGAAATGCCTTGGTTGCACTGGATGCCACGGTTGGAATTGCGAGTTTGGTATAAAGATGTTCCCTGCTCTATTATTTTTAGTGAAATTCTTGCCATTTTTAAAGCTATTTTCTTTTATTCCACAAATTGAATATCTTAATACACTTTAACGAATAAAACATTTTCTCAAAGTTTCTCTCAGATATCCCAAGATATTTTCTGGACTTTCAGATTCCTAGTTCTCTCCTCTTCACATGGAAATAAAAACCCAAGAAGAGACCACCATCTCAAACAGCACCTACTTTGGGGGCCGAGACGGCTTCCAGAGTAGCAAAGGTGACACTTAAAACAGGTCCCTGGGCCACAGTCACCCCTGCTGGGGCCACCACCACTTCGGGGGGCAGAGAGCTTAGCAGGAGACGGGAAGTTTTCCAAACATATGCACATTTTAGCGTTTGCACATGAAAACTGAAGTGCCATCAGTGATTCCCTTAACAAATTGAGAACAGTCTCAGGGCCTCACAGACCACCAGGAAATAGGACAGGTGTTGGCTGTCCAGGGGTCCCACGTCCACTTAACACCAGATTGCACCAGTGGGCCTTGGCTCCCCTGGAACTGGCTTTTTGACATCCCAAAAGGTTAACAGCTCAGCCTCTAGCTTCCGGCCTTCCCTTCCCCAAGAAGTGGACTTTCAGTTTGGTCCCTGCAAGGGTGGAAGCAGCACCTCACCCCAACCTTAGAGACTTGGGTCCCGCCCAGCCCCTCCCCACCTGCGGCCCTCCCACTCCAGGAATGAAGCTGCCGCTACCCAGCGTATATACCAAGACTGGTTTCATCTCCTTCCAAAGCCATTTTGTGTCTTAACTTCTGCCAAGGATAAAAATTAAAACACTCACACACACATCATGCGTGTATGCGAGGACAGAGCTGGAAGTTTAAGCTGAAAAAGACCAGGCAGGGAAGGGAGGGGCAGGTTGCTGATCAAAGTCGGGGCCTGGAGACTTCCCTGGGGTCTGTGTGGGCCCTGGCACACCCTGCCTGAGGCCCCTGCTGGCTACACCCAGGGTCAGACCTGAGCCGGTGTTTGCAGCATCTCCCCTCCTGATCCTCCAACACCCATTTCATACCACCCCAAACGCTGTCCAGCGGGCCACAGAGCAGCCGAGATGCCCAGCACTCCACAGGCCGGAAGCAGACTCTGGTCCTCACACTTGGAGGAGCCCATTCCTTGCAAACTCCAAAATGAATAAAAACAGTGCTTGGGATGACACGCGGGTCCTGGCGGCATAGGCGGCTTGTGGACTGCTTCTGGCCACCCAGAAAAATGGGTCTGGAGCTGGAGCCTCTGTTCTTAGACCCCTGTCCCCCCATACCCAGGTGTGCAGACACCTGAATCTGGGCACCTGGCAGAGAGCAGCTCTGACCTAGCTCTCTCCTGTCATCTCTTGCTGCTGACTTCTTCCTTCTTGGCCAAACCAGGAGCTCCTGCATTGCAGAACGATCACGCCTAACCTTTCACCCATTCAGGATCCCCCGGAGTTCAGATAATGGCCCTTTACTCAACTCTAAACCCCATCAGCTGCCCCTTTTCCTCCCCAAATGGTGAACTAAGTACTCACATCACTTACACCTGTCCATTCTGACTCATACAGTCCTTTGCCTTCCAAGTCAATAAACACTTATTGAACACTCATTCAATACGAAGCTCTGTGGATCCAAAGATAAAGTTCAAGCTTTTCTCTAAGAGCTCAGCATCTGGTAAAGGAGACACACAGAAGCATCTCAGAGCAGCGTGCAGCAACTGAGAATCAAACCCGAAGGCCCTGGGCTGGGGTTCTTTCTTTTCCATGCCCCTGTCAGGAGGGCATGGGAAGACTGGATCACACACTTCTTTTGGAAAAAGTACCCTTGTGGCATTCATCCTTGTCCTATCTGCACACAGAGCAGAGTAATGAAAACAAAGTAGTATTTTTTTTTTTTTTTGCGGTCCGTGGGCCTCTCACCGTTGTAGCCTCTCCCGCTGCGAGCACAGGCTCCAGACGCGCAGGTTCAGCGGCCATGGCTCACGGGCCCAGCCGCTCCGCGGCATGTGGGATCCTCCCGGACTGGGGCACGACCCCGTGTCCCCTGCATCGGCAGACGGACTCTCAACCACTGCGTCACCAGGGAAGCCCCAAAGTAGTATTTTTAAAAACTCTTTTGTCTTGATAATTGTTGAATCTGGGTGATGGGTACATGGGGTTCATGATACTCTTCTTTCTGCTTTTGTGTATTTGAGTTTTTAAATAATAATGAAACTTGCTTTTTCAATAGGATGACTAGAACAAGATCATCCCAAACCTTCTCAGTCCTGCACCAACTTCCAGGACGCCCGCCCGCCCCACCCCCCCCCCACC
>NW_006785848.1:68388-69441 GCF_000442215.2 Lipotes vexillifer
ATTGCTCCCCATGTCACCTCAGTTAAGCCAAATAGCACTGTCCGGCAGGTTTCCACGAGCGCCCAGGTTCTGGTAACGGAGGGCAGTATACCTCTCTTCAACCTTTAAAGGCTCCCTAGTGTTGGGCCAAAGAGGCAGCCCCACCTCTGAAATGGTACTGCTGAAGCCTATCTCCTTGGTGCTCTGGCTTGGGAACCTGGACCCTGTTGGCTGCCCCCCATGCCCTCTGCTTCCTTTCTGGGTTCCCTGTCCTGGATGGGCCTTCCCCAGAACCCTGAGCATATCTCACCAATGACAGGTCCCCAGTGTTGGTGGGCTTTTCCCTGATGGCAGAACCACCCAAGTGCACAGGCTTCAGGCACAGAGTGAAAGACCATCACTTTTCTCTGGACCTCCATTTCTCTACCTATAAAATTCCCAAACATACCGTAAGTGACACAGCTCTTTAAACAGCCAAATTCTCCGAGAATATGGGCTCTTGGGAAGGAATTATAAATCAGCAGCTTATCTGAAAAGCCAAAGTAATAATAATCATGATGATAATAATGGTGACATCTAGCACCTCCTCTGAGCCAAGGGCTCTTCCAATGAGAGGAGGTAGATAACGCAGTTCAACGTGAAATGACCTCTTGCTTGGATTTGGGAAATATTCAGAGTCTAAGTTATAAGTGTCTTGAGGGCAGCACACATGGTGCTCAATAATCTGTTGGCTGATCAACTGAAAGGCCACTCTTTAATGGTTACAAACATGTTTTGGGGGCCACGTGGAAAATGCCTGAAGAGGCATGAACAGCACTGCTCTAGGCAAGGTTTATTGCTGGGTCTTTGGATAACCAGAAACAGCTCAGTGTGGAAGCTCAGTGACTGAAGGGAGGCTGGCTGCAGCGGGCATCGTGACTTTCAGAGGGTGGGAGACAGGTCAGAACCCCCTGCCTGGCGAAGGGTAACACCTCATTTTGGCTGAGGTTCAGAGAAACAAGGCCTCACTGCCTTTCCCCCATCTAGACCACGGGCGTTAGCGCTGGCACTTTGGTTAGTGTCCTTGTGTAGGGA
>NW_006785848.1:69451-102352 GCF_000442215.2 Lipotes vexillifer
GGAAAATGAGTTCTGCTGACTAACACTCCATCACAATGGGGCGGGCTGGTCCTCTTTACCTCCTGACTTTGAAAACTGTAGAACTTAGCTGTTCAGGAGCCTCCCTGTTCCACGGCCATGGAGGCTTTTTCTAGAGAGGGAAATCGGGCAGTGGTGGGTAAAACTGGGACCCTGCCCTGGTTTCCCACAGATTGTTCTGTAGAGAAAGTGCTAGAGAAAACCCAGACTGCCCTGGAGACTTCCTTCCACCAACACTCGCTGGAGCTTCACACGTGTGGTGAGGCCACGGCGCGTTTCCCTGCACAACCTGCCCTAACAGGTGACCACGCCGCTGGGAGGTCCTGGCATGGCCCCCAACTGGACAGAATGCCATTCCTCGTACTAAAGGGTTATTTTTTAATACATCACAAGATATTTATAAACTCAGCATTTCTGAGATTTTTTCCCCCCAAAATCAGGGAAAAAAAGTCCCATCCAAATGCTTTGTCAGATCATGTATTTATATTTTGGTTTAGCAAACGTGGTCCCTGCTCCTCAACACACACTGCCTGGCTGCACCTACAGAAGCCGGTCCGGGATTCTCCCACAGGACCTCCTGGGGGGACAGCATGTGAGGAGGTGGCTCAGGAATGAAGGCTGGATCTGGCAGGGAACATGGGCCTCACCCTCCCATGTTCAGCAGTTCTCTATCCTTAGCCTCCGCAGGCAAACTGTGACAAGGGCCAAGGCCTCCCATGTGTTGTCGGTCAGTCATCAGACACAGCCTTCCAGATGCTGGAGCGAGACCCAGCAAGACAAAAGGGTGCAGGGCACACCACCCTAACTCCACAGTTAATGACAAAAGCAAGGACGGCTTGCCTGTAGATGGTACTTCTCTGAAGAGTTTAAGGAGCGTTCAACACTCCACTGCATTAGTGCTCACAGTCTTGGGGACACACCTGGGACAAGTACTATTAGTCTCCACTTACACAGGGTACAAGTTGGAAGAACCACTGAATGGCAGCCCAAGCACTCTCGGCAAGTCCCTGAACAGGATACAGATGGGAGGGTGGGCTAGGCAAAGAGCAAACCAGAGGACGAGGTGGTAAGGACTGGATGACTGGCATGGAGTTTCTACCGTCTGAGAGCTGACTTTCCAAGGAGGCCATGTCTTCTTTCTCCTTTTTACTGAACTCTGAGGCACCTGCCTGGTGTCCTTGGAAGTGTGGAGGTACCAGCTGGCCTCAGCTCTTCGTTTACTCCACATAGAAGCAACAGAAGCTGGGGTCTAAGTCTCAGTCCCTGATCCCCAGGGTTGGAACCCTCTTCACCTAGTACACCCCTTTCCTCTCAGCTCTGGAACGTTTCAGCCTGCTTCAACCAGATGGCCCACGTGACCCCCATCCACACGCACTTCCCTTTCCTCTAACTGGGGTCCAGAGTTGGAGCCTGGCTGGAGAAGGTCCTCCTTCTGCTCTAGTTATAAAATCCATCGTTATCCCTCATCCCCCGAGAGCCTCACTGTTTAATGACTGGTGAGGGCACTGAATACTGGGGTTCCTGCCACACACACACACACACACACACACACACACACACACACGCCAAGGAATCCTCGTTTGTGAGGCTGACTGAAGAAAGAAGCACTTCTTGGCAGGGAAAACGTTCTCACTCTCTTTGTGCCTGATCAGTCTTCCTGCTTAATGACCACAAAACAAGCCCTGAAGCTCAGTGCCTCCCAGGGCTCAGCACAGACACCACTGGGGCTGAGACAGCAACTTCAGCGGCTGAGGGAGCTGTGGCTGCCGCCGGATGCGGCGTGAAGGAGTGCTGCCTGCCCTGCCTGCCTGGGAGGCTCACTTCCCCGCCGCTTGTCCAAAGCTCCAGGGCAAGTAAACCAAACTAGCGAGAAGGAAGATAAACGGCCCAGTGCTCCTCCTGTCTCTCTACTTAAGAGCGTGACACAAGGTCTGCACCGCCGATACTTCCAGATGTGGAACCAAAACACAGGCAGCAACCGACAGTTTACCAGCCTGGGCTGAACTCCAGTATCACCAGTGCCAGGCGTGTCCAGCGGATGACGACAGAGGAGCAGCACTGCAGACCCGTGGGCTCTGGGCAGGTGGGTCTCAGCCCTGGCTGTGGGCTCCTCCGTTGTCAGCGCCTTGCGAGGGGGCATGGTGTGCAGAATGCCATGTTCAAAACTGGAGGAGAATGCAGGGGACGCGGGTTCGCGCCCCGGGCCGGGAGGATCCCACGTGCCGCGGAGCGGCTGGGCCCGTGAGCCGTGGCCGCCGAGCCTGCGCGTCCGGAGCCTGTGCTCCGCAACGGGAGAGGCCGCAACAGTGAGAGGCCCGCGTACCGCAAAAAAAAAAAACTGGATATTGCTAAGTGAAAGGAGCCAACCTGGAAAGACTATATATACTGTATGATCCCAACTACATGACATTCTGGAAAACACAAAATTACAAACACTGTAAAAAGAGCAGTGGTTGCCGGGGATTGAGAGAGGGAAGGAAGGAGGGCCATATAGGTGGAACACAGGGGATTTTTAGGCAGTAAAACTATTATTCTGCCTGATACTATAGTAATGGTGGATGTGTATCCTTACGCATTTGTCAAAACCACAGGCTGTATAATGCAAAAGGTAAGTCTTAATGTAAACTATGGACTTTAATTGATAACGACATGTCAACATTGACTCATCAATTCTAACAAACGCATTACACCAACGTAAGATGTTAGTAATTTGGGAAATTGGTAGGGGTGGAGGGGTATGAGTTAACTCCCTGTAATTTTCACTTAATTTTTTTCTATAAACCTAAAACTGCTTTTTTAAAAAAAAGCCTATTAATTTCTTTCTAAGTTAAAAAAAAACCTGGAGGAGGAGGTTTGGACTATTCCCCAGCTCCCTGAGATGCTGAAGATGTTGGGCCTGGGGATCTTGGTAGTGTAATTTCTCAGGCACGTTTGTTGTCAGCAGGAGACCTCTTGGGATATTTGCCCCTGTTTTTACTGTTCCTTAGCTTCTAAATCTAGACCCAAAGCTAGAAATGACTAAGATGCAGTTTGAAGTCAGATCTATCCCCCTCTGGGCAGACATCCAAACCTCCTATTCCTTGTA
The DNA here is from genome assembly GCF_000442215.2 of Lipotes vexillifer. Taxonomy (NCBI): domain Eukaryota; kingdom Metazoa; phylum Chordata; class Mammalia; order Artiodactyla; family Lipotidae; genus Lipotes; species Lipotes vexillifer. Next base: position 72,555 of record NW_006785848.1, read on the forward strand.
TTTCAGGCTGTCAACTCTCCAACCACAGAGACAATTTCTGTCACCTGTGTGCCTACCACGGGGCCTGACTCCACCAGGCCCCCATATGTAGGGAACTGAACTAGTCTCAAATTCCTCCCGTGTTCCTCACGTCCCAGATGCAACAGAACACCCATTCAACTGTGCAAAGAGAAGAGAGCAGTACAGTGGATGGTCCAGGCACACTTAGGAAATTCCAGGTGAACAACTAGACTATAAACTTTTGATGGAGTGAGGATGCCCTGGGCTTCTCTGCAGCTCCCAGCCTGGCCTAGCACAGTGCTGGACACAAAGTCCACGCTCAGTAAACTCCTCTTGAGTGATGCAGAAGGGCCAGAGAGGCATCCATTCTCACCCTCCCCTTACAGATGGAACAGTGGCACAATGGCACATCCACGGACATTCCTGGAGTCAGTCACCTTGAGGGAGACAGAGGAGCTGAGCTACTTTTGCTGTGGCCAAGCACACTGCTTTCCAGCTTTTCTAAAACAGACACCCTCATAGTATTAGAATTCCCTGCCCCTCTCTCCCACATGCCCCCCGTGTACATATACCCAGAATGCATTTTTCTTATATAAATCCTTAGGTAATGATTTCATTCTGTTTGAAACTCTTATTATACTCATTTTGAGATTCAGGAAAGACCTGTAGACTAGTAAAAAGAAAAACTGAGTACCAGTTACATCCCAGAGTCTACTCCAGGCACTGGGGCGGTGGTAAGGTGCAAAATGAAGTCCCTGACCCCGTGGATCTCTCCTTCTAGAGGATAAGCAGGCAATAACAAGTGGATGAGATGAGATGAGATGAGATGAGATGAGATGAGATGAGATGAGATGAACAAGTAGGGATACGTCAGGAGGTGTAACGTTGAGAAAGAACAGATTAGGTTGAAGGAAGAGAGAATGACGGTGGGAGCGTGATTTAGTTAAGGGCAGTCCAGTGAGGGTGGCCACGAAGCAGACACCTGAATGAAGTGAGGGAGGGGCTGTGCAGCTATCGGGGAAGTACCTTCCAGGCAGCGGGCAAAAAGTCCCGGAAGGGAGGCTGTCCTGCTTAGGCAGAGGAGCGGCAAGGAGGCCACTGAGGCTGTGGAGCGGACAGGGGAGGTGAGGGCACTGACAGTGTGTGGCATTTTCTCTGCACGAAAGCAAACCATGCACAGTTTTGAGCAGAGAACTGACCTCGCCTGGCTCCTCTTTTGGAAGCTGACACTGACTTCTCCATGGAGAACAGACCGTGCGCAGGGGGGTCAGGGTTGGGTGGAGGCAGGGAGAACACTTAGGAAGCTACTGCAATAGACCAGGTAAGAAATGTTGCTGGAAGACAAGGATGGTGGGAAGTTGCAGGATTCTGAATACATCTTAAAAACAAAGCCAACATCATTTGCCGACTTCAAGTGGAGTATGAGAGAAAGAACAGAGTCCAAGGTGACTCTCAGGTTCTGGGCCTGGAATGGAATATGCTGAATCAGGGAAGAAGCAGAGGAGAAGGCTGGGTGGGAGCTGTCTTCCCAGTGACCAGGCCTAAAGATTGGTACCTACGGGGGCACCTGGGGCACAACCTTGCCCCACTGTGGGCTCCTCTCTTTCCCCATCTTCTCATTCCCTCATCTCTGTACAGCCTTGAGCCAGTGGGGGCTTCCATCAGTGCAGCCTTCCAGCTACTCCTCTTTCCAGCTGCCCAATCCATCGATAACTCTCCTTCCAGTCTGCTTTTCTTTCCTTTCCTTTCCTATTAACGGCCACCTTCTCCTGAATGTCCACAAGGCATTGTGTGCGCTTTATGTGCAGCATCTTGCTTTCTCTTTGCAGCAACTTTAAGAAACTAGGGTTTCAGAGTGGAGGTGACCAGCCCAGGGTCATACGCCTACCACTTGGCAAAGCTACGTTCAAATCCAGGCCTGTCTGGTTCCAAAGCCCGCCCTTAACCAGGATGCCACACCATCTCCAACCTGGAAGTGGCCCCAGAGACATGGCTCCCTCCTGCAACAACCGTCTTTCTCCAGCACTTCCCCTTTTTCTAGTAAGATTCACTCCAAACCTCTGCTCTCTCAGATGGGGTCACCCCAACTCTCCTCAGACTCCTCTGCTCCTTCCTCTCTCAGGAAGAGTGCGAACCAGGATCCTCTTGCCACGAGAGCTTTTCTTCTCTCAAGTCCTGCCAGACCCTGAGGCCTTCACTGTCTCTTCCCACAAGAGGGAAAAGCAGCTTATCTGGCAATAGGACCTAATTGCCTTCAGTTCAGGCCTCTGCTCTTAGAAAACAAACACAACCACAGAAGCAGATGCAGCCCTTGTGCCCAGACTCTGACCTCTGGCCAGTTCCCCCAGATGTCTTATCTCCCAACTCATCTTGGGTGACCCAACTCATCTTGGGTGAGCACAGATGCCAGAGGCTTTTGAGGCGGGCAGGAACCTTCTGCATCAAAAGTGTTCCCTTGTGCCATTTCTCTGCATCCTCACAGGGCCCTGAGAAGGCAGCTTGAGAGGATGGCGAAAGAGAGGCTCAGAGAGTTTCCATGATTTCCCCTGGGTTACCCAACTAGTTGGTCACATAATTATATCTTAAACCCAGGTATCCTGTACCCCGCCCCCCCCCACACACACACACACGCAAATCCAGAAAATCCTGGCTTCAGGCTTTCCACATTTGTTAAAGAAAAACAAGGAACTGAGGGCAACTCCATGCTCATGACAGCCAAATCTCCCCACTCTCTGAAGCCAGCTGGGAGACTCGGTTTTGCTCTGCAGGTAACGGCCTGCAGCATTCTTTCTGCTGGCTGCCCTGTATTTGCCTGGAAGTTACCATCTCCTGTCAGTTACCTGTCTGTCAAAGTTGCTAATTCCTTCCCCAGGGTATTTTTCTGCACAAGCTGCCACTTCTGACCAGGAAAAGTACCTGCTGGGCAGAACACCTTCTCCCCCCTCACCCTGCCAAGGCTCAGAGCACCTTGATCAGACTTGCAGAGACCGAAGGAGCATGTGGATTCAGCTGGCACCTGTAGTGGAAGCAGAGACTCAGACAGCCAGTTCAGTTGATGTCCCAGGGGCAGCAAAAGCCAGGAGACACGTTCCAAGAGGAGACCCAAGACAGAGGCAGCTTTCAGCACTGCCTACGAAGTCAGACATCAGCTGGACCTCAGGACCCAGCTTCCCTCAGGCTGCTGCTGTGGAACCAGTCAAAACCTTCCGGTTGTGGCCCCAGTTTTCAATTCATGTCTCTTAAGACAAGTCTCATAAAGGCTGCCACCTGCCCCTTGCACTCTGTTAGTTGCAAAAGAAACAGTTCTCCCAAGCTAAGGGGGCTCTACTTAGAGAGACTGAGAGGAGATATTGTCTGGATACTTTTTTTTTTCTCAAAGCCCGAGTTTTGGAGTCAGCAGCCCTGCCATGAAATCGTGGCTCTGCCACTTACCAGCTGTGAGACCAGAACAAGTCCCTACAATTATTTAGGCTTCAGCTCTCTTATCTGCCGAATAGGATCATGCTGCCCATCTTCACAGGACTGCTGGGGGGTTGCAGGGACAGTGCTCACAGGGCTTAGCGCAGGGCCTGGCACACAGTAGGTCTCGCTAAATGGCAGCTCTCGTTCTCCCCATCATCAGAAGGACGATGGAGGCAGGTGCGGCTGCCTCTTTGGCACTGGGATCTGCCGGTCTCGGCCTTCTCGGCCTGCCCTTCAGGTCCACAGCTGATTCCCTGAGAGGGTAAGGGAATGAAGGGCACGGGAATGTCCGTGACGGAGGGCACCTGCTGCTCATGTGTGCTCACCCTCTTGAGGGAGAATCACCACATACATGTAAGGCTTGGTTTGTAAAATCAGGGGAACAAAACTGAACTCCATCACAATACTGCTTTCAGCAACCTGTTCTGTCCTTTTCAGGCACACTCGGGACCTTTGTGGTGTTTCTGTGACGGAGTTGGTTGCCAACCTTCTTGTTCCCCTTTGGTGAGGAGAGCTGAGCTCCCCACCCCTCCCATTGTTGAAGACCACCCAGTGAAACGCGCTGGCAAGCTGCCACCATCCAGGCAGGCGAGAGCCGGGCCTGACGACCCAGCCTCCATCTCTGCAACAGAAGGCTATAGAACGACTGGCACCTGACTGCGGGGCTTTCACCTGGAGCCGACGCGGCCTTCACGATGGCCAGACCACCAGCGCTGTCCAGAAAGGGCTGCAGGTGATTGCCTGGAAGGCCTGTACATTGCAAGAGCCATTAGATTCTAACCCTTGGCTATAACACAGCAGATTTTTATGTAACTTGTTCACTACAAAACATCCATTCAAAACGACACAAGTAAACAGCCGTGAATTTCCACCACTTTATGTGGTCTCACTTGCAAAAGTGGGTACTGTGCTGACTGACTGCATGATGAAATCCCCTCAGGCGGGCGCAAGTACATAAAAAAGGACAAGGTACCATGACACCTCTGTGGGATGACAGTCATCAGGCATAAAAGCAGAGAGCCAAGTCGGGGGCGGGGGGGGGGAGATGCTTTGTGAAGCAATTAAGAGCAGCCTCTGCTTTCACAGAAAAGTAAGAAATCCAGAACGCCCCAATTTTCCTCTCCAATTAACTGTGACCCATACCTAATAGACCTGCTGGGATTGCAATGTTAGGTAAGTTCAGACTAGGCAAGGCACTTGGCTGGGACTATTCTGGAAAAATATTGGCAGGCCGGGAGACGTGTGGAGTGCTCTCTGCGAGAGCCCAATTCCAGCCCAGCTTCCAAGGCCAACCAGTCCTACACACCCTTCTCCTCTCACCTGTAGCTCCCATCCTGCGTGACAGCCACCTCTTAGCAGCCAAGGAGGTTCCTGGGCAACTGGAGAGCCCAGCAACTTTTATTTGCCCCTAAAATAAATGTCTTCTCACTTGTTACTCTGGGAATAATTTCAGAGCCAAGCAAACCTACCCCAGACAGCAGAACAAAAGGCAAATGGAATTTAAAAGTGAAAAGCTGAGTTCAGGCATGTGTTTCTAGCATTCTCAGCTAAAATCTGACCTGGCTGAGAAAGAAAAGATCACAAATTTCTCCTTTTCCCCCTGAAAGCTACTGTAACTGTTTCTAGAAACTTGTGGAAGACGCGCATTTCTGAGGTTCTGTATTTAATGCAGAGATTCCAGTTTTTAACTTTACTAAAATTTAAAAAAACACTCTCAACTTGAAATCTCCTGTCTTAAGAACACTTCAGTCTATTATCTGCTTAGGAAAAGTAAGTTTGCAGGGAGAAAATAATGAACAACATACGGGCAGAGGTAAAAGAACGTTTCAGTCCTTCCAGCCCCATCTCTGCCTCTAGGACTTAGCCTGAGAGGCTCTCAGGCCCTCCTCCTTCCAGGAGCCTTTCTTCATGACCCAGTCCAAGCACTTTCACACTGGAGTTTGCATTGCCGTGCCCTGCATGTCCCCGCCCCTCAGTCATGGAATTCTGGAAGGCGTGGGCTCTGGTATTGATATTGAGCGCACAGCGAGCGCTCAGTAAAAGCTTGTTGAAAGGATGTAGGCTCCAACCTACAAATGAGTCATCACCCTCATCTTGTCCAATGCTGTCCAAACTCATTTTGGAGAAGAAGAAACATTTCTTTTCCATATTTTCTGCTGCTCAGCTCCTTTTGGATGATTTTTTATTCAACCCATCAATGTACTTTCCTGTTACTAACTAGGAAAACTAGTTGAGACTTTCCTCAACGTTTTCTCTGGCAACCAAGTTAAGTTGACTGTGCATCATTGGCTCTGATCTTTCTCCTACGATTTCCTCTTACTGCCCAATAACCCTGTCCCAAACATCAAAGGCCTCCTTTGAAGATAAGGCCAAATTCACCATTAGGAAAAGAGAAACTATTTCCTAACTTTATTTCAGAAGATGGTATGACACGGAATCCCTCTGGGTTTTGTGAGATCAACACCGCCCAGGACATCAGATGAGAAGGCATCTGCTGTAATACCATTGGTAGACACATAAACACAGGACTTTCCTCATCCAAACCTAAGCAGGACTTTTCCACAGCAGTCTTGGGCTCCAAATCCACAGTAAATGGTTTATAACCAACATGTTGAACAGAATTTGCCACAGGGAAAGGGGGGTGACGTGGTCACGCCAGGGGAAAGAGGCCACCACAGGCTCTGACTATAAGAGTATCTGAGCTGAACTAGAACCAACTTGTTTAGTTCAGATTCCACTCAAAACTGGACCCTTTCAATACTGAAGGATGGGAAACACTCTTATCTTCAAGCAGAAACATAACACATGAAAATATGACTGACCCAATAGGCTAGAGATATTAGACTATGGGCAGAAAACCTCACCTGCTTCTTCTAATTCATTGCTGACACCCTCAGACGGTGTGAATGTTGACAAGACTTCATGGGTCACGGGTTCCAGGAAGCTTGTACTGGGCCTGAGGAAAAAGAAAGTGTCTCAAACAAAATAAATAAACACTCTGAAAGTATTTGCTTTTTATAAGGTACATTGCTATAAACCAGAGTAATTCCTTATTTGTCCATTTTACAAATAAGAAAACAGAGAAAAAGCAGTTTTTCTAAACCACAGGCTTCCTTAAATCTCCAGTCACCTGGCCCCTTGCTAGAAATGAACTGAACAATAGATGAAGGACAATGATTACATTGAAAACAGTCTGTTGCTCTTAGAAAACCATTACCTTTGCATCCAGTGGTCCATTTTCACCAATATTCACCAAATATCTGTTAAGAACACATTATCAGCAGCCCTCATACGAAGTAAGGTGGGTTAACAGGGAAGGGGTTGGGGCTGGTAAGGCAGCAGAAGGAGTGAATCCCCTCCAAAATCAAGGGTCGGCTAATAGATGGGTCCAGCTGGAGCAGAAGGGTTCTATCAAGGTAATATTATTATGAGATGAGACAGAGCCACATGTGAGAGGGCTAAGAAATTTAGATTGTAAGCTTAGACTGGAGGATGAGTTTATGGGACTGATGGACAATGGGTGTTGGCGGGGGGTGAGGGTAGGGGGCTGATGGGTAGACAGTGGGGAGTCCAGCCACGTGTCAGCAATTGTCAAAGGCATGAAGAAGCATGGTGGTGGCAGAAATGGAAAAGATGGTAGGACGGCGGAATAATAAAAGGAAAGGCAGGAGAGACTGGGCAAGCTTGGGGAAGGACCTGACTCAGTGGTAATGGAGATTTAGTGATCAATTAGCTCAGTGGATTGAGTCAGTGTGAATGGAGTCCACAGGCAGAGTCAGGGGTCCAAGCCAAGTTTCCTAATCCTCAGGGCAGTGCCACTTGAGATGGATCCTTTAAGTCTTACTTCCCGATTCCACCTCCCCTTCTCTACCCATTTCCAACCCTGAGGGCTCCAAGGAGGCAAGAGCCCTATTTAGGAAGGCTTTTTGTAAACATGGATTTCTAGATTAAAAACAAACACCCTCTTCCATCCCACCCTCCAGCCCCAAATATTTGATCCAGCCTCATAAATGATGAAAATATTACATGTAAAGGCTCCATGTGGGAGCATTCTCAGGATTTAGGCTGTTTCCAGCAATAGCAAAGTGGCTGGATATACCTGCTCCCTATGAGTCTTTGGTCAAAAGTGTAGAGCTGCTTCAGGGCTGTCTGACTACAGGAGTCTTTACTTTTATCGGAGCTATGTGAAAAGTATGTATGCACATGGATGAACAGAAACAGTTATAGTATGGCAATGTGGGTAACTTTAAAACACATTTTTTTTTATTAGTAGTAGATGATTGTGCAAAAAATAAAAATTGGGAGGGGAGGGTCGTTTGGAGAACCATCCTTTGACTAAGAAAGCTTATTTTCTTGGGACAAAAAAGCTCCCAGTCTGGGGTCTGATGTGCTATAAACTTTTGCTGAATTGAAGTATGGAGATGACAATAAGTTCCATATGTTAAAGTAAATACACTTTTAAAAATGTAACAAATCACTTTCTTTTCTCTCCCTCCCCAATTTCCATCCACCCTCCTCCTTATTTTCACAGATAGCAAGAAGGCTTGGAGTTTGGAGGAAAGAAAGCAAACTCCCAATGTACAATATCTTCTGGTGCCAGGTTAATACTTTCTTACTCAGAGGACAGAAAGTACTGGAAGCAATTATCTGGTGCACTTGGGTCCTCTTCAGCTTCTATCCGCTTGTGTAAAAGACACAGAAAGGAAAACCCTTATTCGTTAACCATACCGGTGACTTTGTCAAAAATCTGAACTCAGAACCCTAGGGTCCCATGGAATATTGTGACCACCAGGTTCACTTCTCACCATCCTTGCTTATACCCTGGGGATCCCTGGGGAAGTCAACTGAATTATCTCATGAGTAAAATCTCCTATTCCTTCTTAGGGTATGGAAACCACAGATAAGTTGCTGAAGAGAGCTAGGAGCCCAAACATTTGAAAGAGCATTTCAAAGAAAGGAAAATCTCTGGACCCATTTGGAGGATGTAAAGGAACAAAAATCACCCTCTTATTCAAGTTGGCCAACCGATCAACAGCTAAGCAGGGTTCCCTCTATCCCACCACACCCCACATCCCAACTGTGGTCAAGGAACCAACTATCCTGGACTCTATCAACTTCCTCTCCTCAGTAAAGCCAACGCTGTGGCTTGGGCAATTTCTCCTGAGAAGCTGTTTCTTGCAGTGTTCCTCTTCCGAGATCTCTTGACAGAGGATGAATGAGACAGTGTCTGACATCTCAATCCTCAGATTTCATAGGTGTAGACAGCCTCCGGCCTCCTGAAGGGCCAAACTTTAAGCAATAGTTGGGGGCAGGCAATGTCAGCAAAGTGGCAACTCTTACTTCTTTCGTTTTCCATACACTCGCTCCAAAAACTCATCCTGCAGGAAAATCATAACTCCACTTCTGTTTTCACCTTGCCTCTGTCCCACTGACCCCAAGGTGCTTCAAGATTACCGTGGGAACCTTCTAGATTTCAATTATGAAACCATTAAAAAGTACCAACTATAAGACCTCAGAAACGTTCCAGGGAAACCCGTTACATACCTCAAAATGACCAAACTCTTGCCTCAGATTCACTTTAAGTTCAGAAAACTGGTTGGACAGATGTATGGGGGCATCAGTCCCCACCTTAGTCCAAGGAGACTGTTTAAATACTGTCATGCTGCCCTTGAGAAAATGGAGATTGATTTATTGACTGTAACCAAATAGATGAAAAACCATCACAGGGCTAGGCTGCCTGCTTAGGGCCCAATTGTGGAATAAATCAGAAATGTTTGTGCATTCAAGAATTTTGAAAATTTCATTCATTCAATGGCCAGTGTTTGCAAAGTTCTGGGTAACAAAGATCTAGGTGACAAATGTGAGCTGGGTACAAGGCACTTGGAGGTGGCACAAGGGCCTGAAACCACAACATACTTTTCACTCAGTCCATTCAAAGAGGTAACTCTAGGTCAAAAACTTATGCAAACCCATTTGAACTTGCTGAGAAGGGACGGGGGAGAGGCAGAACACCCCACCACGCCCACAAAGTGCCTGTTTAGGATCGTTGGTGTGTGGCTTGGGTATTCTTAGCTCTACTGCCACATCTCTGGAGGCACACAACAACCTTTCAAGTAACACTGCCACTGCAATCCCATACCCAAAACAAAACTAAGCAAACAAATCCCTAGGGCTCCTTAAACTCCACCAGGTCTGCCTGCACCCCCAGCCCTCAAAATCCTCCTACCATCTGGAAGAGCAAACTAACACTGGGCACCCTGAAAGTTAAGCAGAGCCTTCAAAAATCCAGCAGAAAATTCTTCCTGGGTTCCTTGCCCTTCGCCACAGCCCCTTCCCACTTGTTCCAAAGGATCATTTCCCAACCTCTCACAGTTACACCAACAAAAACCCCCAAGAGAACAACCCCAGGAGGACCTCTGGACACCGTCACTTCAGCCTCGGCCCTTCCACCCCTCTAGCGGGGGATGCTTTTCTGGGACTGTTTTGCTCCCGGTCCGTTCGGTCCCTCATTTGGGTTTAGTTTGTTTGTTTGTTTTTTTAAAATTTATTTATTATTATTATTTCTAAACGCCGAGACGGTAAATCCTCACCCCCTAAGAGGCCAAATGGGTGTGCGGTGGTGCTGTGTATTTGCCGACCCCATGTGGGTTTCTCCCCAGAGCCCCGCGCTGGGAGCCGGAGACCGGTGTCAACCTCCGAGGAAGTTTGGGAGGCTGTCCGGGCCCTTCTTCCACCGGGAAGCTTCCGGGAACGACCGTCCAGACCGCACCCGCACGGAACGAGATGCGACGGCCCCGGGCCCGGAGGCGGCAACCCGGCACCCCGCCACCGGCCTCGGCCGCAGCTCCCCGCCGGAGCCCGCGGGCCGAGCGCTGGGACCCGCTCCCGCCGCCGGCGCTTCCTCGGTATCACCCGGCCTGCGGCCGCCTCCCGCCCCCTCCCCTCCCCTCCCCAAACCAACAAATAAACACAACTTTTTATGAAAAGAAAACGAACTTCAGCGACGTGACTCACCTCTGGTGCAGCCCGCTCCTGGGAAGGGTGAGCCGGGGCCCGGGGGCGCGGTGGGCGCGGAGAGAGCCACACAGCCCGGTGCCGCACGGACACACAACCCGCACAGTGACACCCAGGGACACACAAAACGGGAGAGCGGCGGCCGCGGGAGCAACAAAGGAGCCCCGGACCGAGAAGCTGCGGGCCGGGGAGGGAGGGCGCGTGCGGGTGCGTGCGGCTGCGGCGGGCGTGAGTGTGAGTGTGTGTGCGCGCGTGTGTGTGTGAGTGTGCGTGTGCGCTCGCGGCGGCTGACACCGGCGGGTCGGGGCTCAGGGTCCCTGCGGCAGGAAGCTGGGGCCGCGGCGGCAGCAGCGGGAGGACAAGGCAGGGGACGCCGCGCCCTGCGCACCCGGCCCCTCCATATGGAAGAAGCTTTTTTGGATGACTGAACTCGCAAACAATTCCTTCTTTTGCTTCTGCCTAGGAGCCTCCCGTTACCGCGCGAGGAGGAGGAGGGGGAGGGGGGAAGAGGAGGCGGGGAAGAGGGGGAGGAGCAAAGTGGAGCAAAGAAAAAGTCTTGGAAAGGAAGCTGGGAAAAAAAAAAACAAAACCAGTACCCCCAAACTCAGCTTTTCTCCTAATACCCATTTTTCTTTCTGTTGCGCCTTAGTCCCGTGCTCTCCCCCAACTTCACTTTCTTGCCGGTACCAAAAGCAAAGTCCTCCGCCTTTCTCCCACACCCACGGGCTCCCCGGAACCCCCATTTCTCTTTAGCTTCACCTCAGACCCTTGCTCTGCTATGCTATCCTTCCCTCCTCTCGCCCAGTCTCTTCTCCCCAAGTCTTTTCTGACACCTCCCCCTTCTTAATGGTCTCCTTCATTCTGCAAATGATTGGATAAATCATTAAAAGTAAACTCTGTTGTTAAACGCGCCCCTACCCCCCCCCCCAAAATGGGGCAGCGGCTGTCGAGAAATTTATAAGGAAACCAAAGCCCCAAATGCTACCTCCCCCACACCGACCCACCCGGTGGGTCGGGGAAGGGAGGGTTCGCCGCGTCCTCCTCCGTTGACAGCGCCCTGCCCTGACCTCCATTCATCATCCCAGGATGGAAGAGCGAGGAAAAGGATGGGGCGGGGGGGTGGGGGGGTGGAGGCGAGGGAGGGGTAGCGGCCACAGAGAAAAGTTAGTTATGTCCTTGTGCGCGTGTGCGTGTCAAAAGCCCTCCCTTTAGTGTTGGGCAGAAAAGCATTCAGAGTAGCGGTTCTCAAACTTGAGCTGCATCAGAACCCCCTGCAGGCTTGTTAAAACACAGGTTGCTGAGCTCCACGCCCAGAGTTTCGGCTTCGGTAGGGTCTGAGGTAGGGCTGAGAATTTGCATTTTTAGTAAGTTCTCAGGTGGTGCTGATGCTGTGCGTCCAGGGCCACGTTTTAAAAACTACTTTTCTACGGTATTGAGAAGTCAAGCACGTACTGAGTTGGTGGCAAATGGGTCTCCTTCTTAATCTGTAAGTGATGAAACATAGTGAACGGTCATCCAGTCCACACCCTTATATTGAGGCTGAGAAGGTTTAAGGCAGGCGTTCGCTGGAGTTTGTGCCAAAGTGGGAAGGAACCGTTCTGAAAGCGGACAGGCAGGTGGGGAGAAGGAAGGTGCTGCCTCCTTTATGGCAGGAGAGCCGCACTGGGAGGCAGCAAGCTACCATGTGGCTCTGATAAAGTCACCTAACCTTTTTGGGCCTCAACTTTGTTTTCTTCAGTTTCTCATCAGTAAAAATGCATACTTTACACCAAGTATATGATTTTAATTGAACCTGAATCCAAAGATGTTTAAAAGGGCACCACAAACATCCTTTAATCAATATGTTGTACTATTTTTTTTCTCATGCTTTTGGAAATCCAGGCATGAGCCAGTTTCTTTATTGATGTATCTGGAACGTTCAGCTCCACGGGCCTGGATTCTTGGGTCTGTCCCCAGGGGAAAGTGGATAAAGGGGATGATCCGTTTTCAACAAGGTGAAAAAGACTATATACTCCTTCCTTGAACTATGCACTTGTATTCTTTCCGCTCCTTTCTTCTCCAGTTCCCTCCCTCCCCACTTTCCTTCTCTTAATCTCCAGCATTCTCCCCCTAACATTCTCCAAGGCCTATTTTTCCCTCCACTCAATGCCCATATCAGCTTCCACCTTCTTACCGTCCTCCTCTAGGGCACAACTCAGGAGTACAGGCCTGGGGTCCATCCTGGGTACAGAACTCTCAGTTTCCCAAGGGAATGGGCCAGCCAGCCTTCCACTGAAGTGAAAACACTCCCTCTCCCCAGAGCCCCCAGCAGAGTACTGAGCTGTCTGTTTTTCAAAGATGACCCCAAGTACCACTCTCACTGATAATGTGGGATACCAATGAGGAACCTATGCATGAAACTCTCATATTGATTCTTCTATATTCTTTTATATACTATTCATTGATCAACATCTCAAAGATGTCTCTTACCCCTTTCCCATTGTCTTCTTCCAAAGACTTTCTCCTAGCACTCTTGATTCCCTCCATTCTGGCCTTTGGGTGTCCCCTGAACCCTGAGTCAACCAGTCAGAGCACAACAGAAAACAAAGAAGGTTGAAGTCCTTACCAACGTTATTTGGCCAGGAGAAAGACCCATGGCCTGTACTTCCCTCCATCCCAGGCTGCTCGTGGGGCTGCTCATCTTTCCCACAGAGTTCAGACAGAATGCAGATCACAGCCTAACTGAGAGGGCTTAATTCTGCCGCAGCACCAAGCACACTGTTGGCAACTCACATGTGTTTATTGTTTTTATGGCTCTTTGTATTAACATAATTGTGTTTATTATTATTACCCCTGTAAGAACATTGTATCTCTGAACTCTCTCCCTTTGCCTGGAGCAAGTTCCTTGCCTAATTCTCCCTTCCCCTCTTTATTAGTTTCCCTATCACTACCATCCCTACCTGACTCTAACCGCCCAGCCATCTCAAAACAGAGTGTGGGCTTGCGATCAGGTGCTCTCTGCTACTCTCCACTTTGTTCATGGTGAATCCCTCTGGTGTTTTGCTTCCTTGGGAGCTATCTGGGCCTCTATCAAGAAAGCAGCATTTAGTATGGAAGTGATCATCACATTTATTATGTTGGGGGTGGGTAGGCAGGGATTGTAGATCCATATAAGTTGCATATCACTAAACTGTGCAGAGTGAACTGGAAGGAATCGCAGTGAGTGACATGAAGAGAGGACGCTCCCTCCTTAGTGTGTTATAGACACTCCATTTGTATCATATGGACAGGGGGCCCCTTGGTGGTGAAGGATATCTGGAAAGAATTGTGCTGAGAAAATTACTAACACGTAGGCAAAGAGAAATAGGGACTTGATAATCTTCCCTCTGTTTTAATATAAATCTGTTTTCCTCATTATAAAATATGTTCATTGAAGAAAATTTAGAATATGGAAAAGCACAAAGAAGGGGGAAATTACCTTAATCCCACTACCCACGGGTAACAATGTTAACAGTGTTTTCTCTAGTCATTCTTCTTTTTTTGTTTCTCATCACACAAATCCATAGTTCATCTTCACTGAGTATATGATTTTAATTGATCAGAACTGGAAGATGTTTAAAAGGGCAGCATAAATGGATAACTTTATTCAATATTTTGTATTTTTCTCTTATGCATTTGGTAACTTAGGGGTCAGTTTCTTCACTGATTCATCTGGTATTTTCACATTTTGTAAAATTGTGCTCACTGTAAACACAGGTTTTGATCCTACTCTTTAAATTTAACATTGAAATGTGATTATTTTCCCCATGTCATTAAATCTTCTCCAAAGTTCAACTTAAACAGCTGTGTGCTATTCAGAGAGGTTGTTATTTATTCCACCATTCTCCTATTGTCATGTATTTAGATTATTTCTATTTTTATTATGATCATGCATCACAGCTGACTAAACATCTTGTCATAAATCTTTATTTATAATTCTGATTATTTCCTAAAGGTGAATTCCTATGAGTAGGAGTTTTGGATCAACGGACAGAACGTTTTAAGGGCTTTTGGCTGCTGTTGCAAAACTGTCCTGTCGTGGCTCCAATATATATTTTCATCTCTCAGATCTCCACAACAATGAGATCATCAAATACAAGGCTCCAAGTGGAGACTTGATTGAATTGTCCAGTTTGGATGACTACACAGATAAAGAAAACAACTGCCAGATATTCACTACAGTGGAGACAATGCTCAAGTGGGAAGGATGGAACAGTAATTTCTTACTATGTGAGCTCAGTTATATTTATGAACTTACTTAACCTTCCCAACAACCCCCTGAGAAATAAACTAACATTTATTGAGCACTTACTGCTCACAGCCTCTGTGCTGGATTCTGTGTACACGTGTGATCTCGAATCCATCCCCACAGCAACCCTTTCCCGTAGGTTTCATTATCTCCATTTTACAGATATGGAAACTCAAGTAACTTACCTAAGATCCCTAGCAACTAATTGGTGGTACTAATTCTGAAATCTGGGGTTTTTCAAGTGCAACCTATGGTTTCCCTGCAACTGTTTCATGAGTTACAGGCTTCTTGGAGTAAGAAAGGCATATTAAGAAGATGCTTGAATTTTGTCAAGCCATTAAGGAATCTTTTGTGGGCTTCCAGATGACTGTTTCTTTTAATAGGACATCCAAATACATTCAAAGAGCTAAGGTGACTTACTAACTGTAATTAATAGAGGAGTCCAAGGATTGTATGCCTTAAGAGAATGCTGTTCTGATGTATGAGTTAAGATATCTAGATTAAAGACTAGATATTAAAATTCACAGTACTAACAATAATAAGAAAACTGGCTTTTGTATACATTCTTATTCCCAAAGCTAATGTTTGGATAAAGACTTTTTATCTTGATCAGAGGTGCTAGAAATAAAATATTTGTACGTCCAACTTCCTAGTTTCAAATTCTAGCTGTTGAATGTATAGTTTTTATTTATTAAAGCAATATCTGAAAACATTTTCAAAATAAATGCAAAACTTAATTCATTAATTTATTGTTAGGAAAATTAGGGAATTCCCTGGTGGTCTAGCGGTTAGGACTCTGCACTTCCACTGCAGGAGGCATGGGTTCGATCCCTGATTGGGGAACTAAGATCCCATGAGGTGCATGGCATGGTCAAAAAGAAAAATAATAAAAAGGCAAATTAGCCCTCATTTGCTCTTTAGTGGGCCATTAACTAGCTATCTGAGTTGGCCTACCTCTCCATGCTGGTTATCACAAGGGCTGCCAGAGAAGGAATGTGCCCAGTTGCTCCAAAATATTTGATGACTGAATGAAGAATGATGAATAAAAGTATAAGATTGACCTCTGCAACAATTAGTAAACAATGCAAGACAGTGTGTAATTAAACCCTAAACTGCAGGTTGAGGCAGGATTACAGGTGAGCCTGGTACAATGCCATCTACTCCCCATTCAAGTTGAGCTGGCTGGGACTGACTTCTGTCGGCCAGCGCTGCCAGCTCAGGTGTTCCTACTGGCCATGTGTTCTTTGACTTTAAGGAATCATTCTCCAGATTCCCTTGAGGCTGCCTACAGACAAAGGTACCCTAGGGGGAGGATGACATAAAAAAGCAAGACTGTGGGATCAATCTGGATTTGGATCCAGTCTTAAGCTGTATGAGCTTGGATACTCTGAATTCCCCTTTCTTTACCTGTGAAAATTCAAAATAATATATTTGAAGTATCTCTCTCAGTATATGATTCTTAGTGAGTCATCTGGTGCAACTATACCAGTTGTTTACAGTTAGCACTTATTCTGATTGGTCAGTTCCAATGCCTTGACCATTATTTTACATATATATTTAATATAACCCTTGGTGGGTACTCTATAAGTGGTAGTTATATTAGTAAAAGTTTGAGTCAGAGGTACAGCTAGGACAGAGAAATGGAAAAGAGAGTATAATCCAAGGCCATTTCCATTACCCATGCTGCATGCTTGATTTTGCACACTCCTTAAGCCTCAGACAAATGGAGTCTGTCTATTGACACTGAGTTCTAAGAGACTCCATTTTTCCACGATATAAGATCCTCTGATGCAAGCACAGGCCCCATTTAGTCCCGAATGAAACCCCTACGTTCCTCAACTCCCTCCATCCTTTCTCCCCCTACCCTCCTCGGTGTTAGGCTGAGAAATGTGGATCCTGGAGCTGCCCAGACTCCATCTGTCTGATATTGTGAAGCTGATGGCAGTGGAGGGCAGGAGGCGAGAGACTCCAGATAAAAGCAAAAACTCAAGGAGAACTTGACCTCAGAGCTTTGATACCGAACTCAGTGGGTAACAGCCTCCGTTAAATTTGTTCAGTCAGCCATTTAAGAGGGAAGGAGTTTCTCACACATCCTGGCAGGGTATTTAGCGATGAGATGCTTCCACGGAGGGGAATCAATGTTCCGGGGACTGAGCAGAGAAGAATCAAACGCCAAAGCTGCCATGGCAAGCTGAGAGACAGGTAGTGTGCTGGCTTGTTTTGCTCTCGATATATTATTTTCTTTCTCTTTCATGAGTTACCAGGGATTTACTAGGACTTTTGGTCACAGCAACAGAAAACCAGCTGTGCCCCACCTTAACCTCCCCCACCCCACCTCTTTGGGTTTCTGGGAGTAGCCCTCAGGGCAGAGGCCATGAGGAAGAAAGGGGAGTTGAGAGGAAGACAGAGATACTGGGCTGATGATGCTGTATGAGCCTCCCCACGACCTCTCCAACTCAGATTCGGAACCCAGATTCATCTTCTTTGCCTTCTATTGGTTGGATTCATCAACTAGGAAATGGAATCATTTGAGGCTTGGTGGGCCCAGTTTGAGAAGCACCTTACCTATGAACCTCTGCCTGGCATAAGGAAGGACTAAGAAAATGAATCATACAGCCCACTGATTCTCTTATTCCTTAAAAAAAAAAAAATCCATAAGCCGTGTCCTTATTTATCCAGGAGAGGTGAAGACAGGATCAGTCATGTCACTACCTTACTTAAAGTTTATGAGTGGCTCCCAGCTCCCTTGGTATAAGCGGACAAGTGCTCCCTGCTCTGGTCCAGCCCACCTCTCCAGCCTGGCTCGCCCATGGTCCACCTACCTGTATCTTGCGCTCCAGCATTCCCTTGCCCTTCCTCAAAGCACCACACCTTCTCATGCTTCCCAGCCTGCCCAATTCCTGTCTTCCCTGACTTAAACCTTTTCTTCTCTTTTGTGTTCACCTAACTCCTACTTACTCTTTAAGATTTTCCTCTAACATTACCTCCTCTAGGAAAACTTGCCTGAACCTCCCCTCCCAAATTCCACTTGTCCTCCATGGACCCCTCTTCTTACCTTTATTACAGCATCTATCATGAGCACTGTAGTGGTTAACTGTGGGTCCATCTGACTTCTCCTCTTGACTGGAATATCTTCAAGCACAAAGGCGATCCCTGCTTCATCTTTGTACCCCCAGTGCTTTGCCTGATACCTGGCCCAAAATGAGTGCCCCACATATAAATATTTGAATGAAGAATTAATAAAATCAAGTATCTCTGTCATAGCAGTTGAAGCCTAATGGATCTATACAGTCTGGAATGTTGAAAGGATACCAATAACTGGTACTGCACCTGAGGCGAAATCATAGTTATCAAAAACCAGGCTCTTGCCTAAAGCACGTAAAGACTGATTTGTCTTAAATATAAAGTTGGATGGCTATTATTTAGTATTTTGCGTTTAGATGCTAACGGTACGTTTGAAATGATAGCACATGATTGGCATATTTTTTTTTCCTTTTTATTTTGAGTTAATTATAGATTCACATGGGTTGTAAGAAATAATACAGAGATTTCCCCCTAACTGGAACACAATATCTAGCCTAACTGTAGTACAATACCTTAAAGATATCTTAACAATATCTTAATAACTGACTTTGATATATCAATCATTGACTTTATTCAGATTTTGTCATTTTTACTTGCATACTCATTTGTGAGTAGTTGTATGTTTTAAAAATGATATGTAGGTTATTGTGTGTGTGCAGCCCAGCCCCTAAAAGTCTGGCCACACAATCAGTAAGAGTCACGACCATGCCCCTCTGGTCCCAAAAAGAAGGGGCTTGAGTCTTTTCCAAAAGTCTGTGGCAACGGGACTCATTCCTGACCTGGTCTCTGCTTTGCACTCTCTTTGACCCTTCCTTGAATGTCTTGTTCTTCCTCTGACAGGTCAAGAAAGTTCCTAGTTTCTGGAGGATGAATGATGAGTTGGAACAATTCCATCCACCATTTTCTGCCATTAGTCAACACACCCAGGGGTAGGCTCTATTATTTGCAGAGAGTTCAGTGCAAAGTGAAAATGCAGGGCGGGTCCCAGTCAGGAGTCAGGGAGTCAATCTCCCTTTTTCATACCCACAGCAGAAAGGTGACCCCCAAGGAGTTGTAATCTCTACACCAAGACACACTAGGGGATGGGCTAGAGGCCCATGTCCAGGTTTCTGCTGAAATTCTGTGGACCTGCCAGCCTAGGGTGGGGACAGCCACTGCTTTGCCCTTCTCTGAGATGCAGGGTGGGTACATGCTGTACCCCAACCCACCCCATATTTATGCTCAGGCCCCCACCTGGGGCAGAAGGCAACGGAGGAGCAGGTATGGGGAGGGGAAGGCTGGGGGAAATTAGGGCACAAGGGTTCAAAGGAATGCACAGCTGAGAACTTATCCCAGGGAGGGAGAGGGAGGCAGGACCACATGTGAGCTGAGACGCCAAGCCTCCAGTGTATGCTTCATCGTCCAGTCTAACTTCATTTACAAAACACGGATTCAAAGACAGACTTTCAAGATGGCGGCCACAGAGATTAAAACCAAGCAAGAGGCCCTTCTGAGTACAAGGCTCTGTGTAAGCACACTGACCACCTTCCCATGAAGTTGCCTGAACACACCAAACTCAAACGTTCCTGAAACTGTAACTTTCTACTCTCCCTTGGGACGGAATCATCTCCTTTATTCTACAGTGGGGTCTAAGAATGATGGCATGGAGCAGTGAAACTTTCTTATTTGATTCCTCCTCAATGAATATGAGTAATATTAGCAAAACCCCACTTATTTAGCAGAAAAAAATCTGCTTCTTTCTCTCTCTTTTTTATATCTGTCTGATGTAAATTAAAAAAAAAGTTAGTCTGAAATCAAACTGCCTTAGTGAGTAACACCATGATCTATCTAGCTGTCAGAAGAACTTGGGAATCATCTTTGGTGCCTCCTTCTTCTTCACTATTTTCATTCAGTAGTCACTAACTCCTGCAGTGCCACATCTAAAATCTCCCCAGAATTCATTACCAGCATTCAGTCCCTTCTGCAAGTGCCCTAATCCAGACATGCATCATTTCTCATATTGCAAAAGCCTCTTGATTAATCTCCCTACTTCCCATCTGGCTCCATCACTGGTCCATTTTCCACATTCCTGATGGAGACAGCTTTAGAAATGGCAAATTTGATCATGCCATATCTGTCTCTCCTCCTGAAATTGTTCAGTGACCTCAACACTTTTAGGATGAAATCAAACTCCTTAGCAAAGCACACAAAACCTTTCACACAGTCCCTAGCAAGTATCTCCTCAATATGATCCTACCATTTCCCACTCCTGACCCTATTCCATCCCTCACCATATAGAGCTTCCTTAGATCATTCCAGATCATTCACTTCTCTAGGTCTTTGTGTATGTGGTGCCCTTGCTTGGAGTACCTTTACTGACTCTTGCACCAAACTCCTGTTTGTCCTGCAAAGCTAAGCTCAAGTGTTAACTCCTCTGGCCCTCCTTGCCCACCTCACCTTCCCAGCATGTGAGAGGTGCCTGTTAACCAAGGACCCATATCACTTGGTGTTTACCCTTATCATAGCACCTACTCACCATTTTAATAATTGTTTCAGGCTATCATGTTTCTCAACCACAGGGGATGCCGTTCACACTGTGGTGTATTTTCAATTTTCCTTACTTGATGTGAAACTCTTGAAGCCGGGTCCTGGGCCTTAAACATCATTGCACAACTTCTGGAATATGGTAGGTAGTGGGTAGTTGTTATCTGAAGAAAGGAAGGAAAAGAAAAAAAGGAGAAAGGAAGCACTGCAGCTGCCAGCCTGTAATATTTCTTTCTCTCTCAACCCTGGTTCCAAAACCCCTCCCGCCATCCGCTGTTTGATGTCTTAAGAGACAATATAGATTGACAGCACAGCCAATCTGATCGTGCAGACCTGGGTTCCTTAGGTGATGGAAAGTCATGATTTGACCAAATTTGAAGCAGTGGCTACATTACAGACACAAGTTGGCTCCTCAACTTGGGCCCTTCTGATGTGAAACACAGAGATGCTGAAACTATTCTCCCTCAGGAATGACCAATCCATAAAGTTCTAAAACAGTTTGAAAAATAAATGAAAATGCCTAGATATATACAGCTAGAAAAACAATGTCAGTTTTATGAACACAGAAAACAACTTAAAAATGCATAACATGCAGTTGTCAAAACTCATAGAACTATATTTCACAAAGAAAATTTTACTATATATAAATTTTAAAAAATGAACCAGGATGAAGGAAGAGCCCCAAATGGAATACAAACTATAACAACTGAACCTAACCATATTGCAAATGAATAACAGAACCATAATGGAGTGGGGAAGAAAAGAACTAAGTTACTTTGGAAATCAGTATTTTGGCTGGATACTGTAAAGCTAATGGCAAAAAGAACTATACACAAATACTGCATTCTAGTTAGTAAATTTATTTTTCATGGGGATACAGATTAGCAATTCTGAAACTACTCTGTGTATATACTAGGGTTGAACAAATACTTTAATACACTGTAGATATGCAAGTCAGGCTTTTCTCTGTCAGAGTAATAAGTTACAAATAAGGAAAGAGGGAAGGCTAGAATGAAATCTATGGTTCTGGATGAGAGTCAGAGGTATCAGTATGAACTCATGGTTTAAAATATATATATATATGTACTATAATATACGTATATACACACACATACATATACCTATCTCTCTCTCTCTCTCTCTCTCTCTCTCTATATATATATATATATATATATATATAGAGAGAGAGAGAGAGAGAGAGAGAGAGAGAAATACAGAAATAAATATAGATGTGAATACATACCTAGTATGCTCCTAGTATTCATCCATAGATTTCCTAGCTCTATCTGCTGAGAGGGCCTAGAAGCAGTGACATCCCAGTAGCAGTGAGCACATCCACCACCTAAGTCTTGGTTTTTACATCCCATTCTCCAATCTAAAGAATTAGGGATTCTTAGAAAAGTGTTTGATTCCAGGGCTGGGGTGGGATAAATACAAGTTGAGACAGGAGCACCTCATGCTGCTAGAGAAGCAAGGAAGTACCCGAAAAAGGCTGGGTAGTGTTGAAAGGGCAAAGTGGCCAACCTGCAGCCAAAGCTGGAAAAGTTTCAGCAACAAAACAAACAGTCATTGTATTGGATTATAACTCATAGAACAAAATAAATATCCATGAATCCATACTGATATAAATCAATAATTGAATGAATGAGGTAGAAGGGGCAGCTCTTCCTTACAGAAGAACTCCAAATAATAAGTATAGAAGCAGTTAGGGAAATAGAAAATCTTTATTAGAACACCACAGCAATAATTTTTCAGGCCAAGGACGAGTGATGGATGCTAAAATTAGTGGGCAAAAGTTTGAAGAGAAACAAGGTGTTTGCACAGTCTCAAAGTATCACCCCCAATATATTTATTAGTCACAAAGATGAAAAAAACCTGCCTTTACTGTGAAGAAACCCAGGAGATACCACCAAGTGATTAATGTTAACATCACTAGTGGTAAGATATTTTGATGTTATGCATCCCCAGTACGATACACTGAGAAGGACATATCACTTCTGTGGTATGCTTGTCCCCAAATGGAAAACATCAGAAAAATAAAAATTGAGGGACAGTCTATAAAATAACTGACCAATACTCCTCAAAAGTGTTAAGGTCAAGAAAAGACTACGGAGCTGTTGCAGATTAAGAACACCAAGGATCCATGACAACTGAATGCAATGTGGGATCCTGGATTGACTCCTGGAGCAGAAAAAGGATATTAGTGGAAACACTGATGAAATCTATACAGTCCATAGTTTAGTTAATAGTATTGTAACGATGTTAGTTGCTTAGTTTTGATTATTGAAGTTGGTTGTTAAGGATGGTAATAATAGAGAAATTGGGTGAAGGATCTAAGGGAACTCACTGTACTGTCTTTGCAACTTTTCTGTAAAGTTACTTAAATACAAAGCTGAAAAAATGAGTGGGGATCATGCAGGTAAAAAGCAAGATGGAGACAAGAGAGAAAAGGGAGAAAGGCATGTCTGAAGTTCTCTAAGAGTGAACAAAATGCACTGTAGGAATGGCAGCAAGTTCAGAATGGCTCAACATTCTGGGAAATGGGTGGGAAATTTTTTTTTTGAAGCATAATGGAAAAATCAGTTTCTCACTTTAAGTCGCTCATTTAAAAACTGGAGGCCCATTCAAGCAGCCATGGACTAGTGCTGGCATTCACAAATGTTAAGGCCTATTCTGGAGCTATGGACGGCACCTCCAGGACTTGCTCTGGATGCTTCCAAAGGGCAAGTGAGTGCTTGGCCAGGACCCAGGTTGGGGCTCACCTGGAGAGCCTGGGGACTTGTATCTCTCAGACCCCACAGACACTTAAGTAGGGAAGTCAAATCTCAGAGTTACTTCAGTGAGCGTGGAAACAACACAAGGGGGTTAGGGGTTTTGGTCCAAATTTTAAGAAGCATCTATTATCACAGCAAAGGGGTCCATGCCACTGGGCCTGTATGGGTCAAGTCACTGGGCCACATCTTCCTCTAAGCTGAGCTCAAGTGGGTCTTGCCACATTTGTCTCTGGGATGATGACCAACTCCCCTTTCTGCTTGCCATATAATTTCTTAGATGTGTCACAACATCTTACAGGTTTGGGAGCCATTCTATTAATACCTATAAGGTGATTTGGGATATCGCTTGTCTACCAGAGTTAACTTTATAGTTTCATTCTCAAAAGCAATCTTGTTTCCAATCTAGTTGACCATCAACTTAGATATAGTTTTCATGACCTCACTCACCTCTCTGTCAAAGATAATTGAAATGAACAAAATGTTGAGGCAACTAGCTGTGAAGCTGAGCTACAGGAGAGTGTTGAGGTGTGAGGGGGATAACTGACATATCTGCGTTCCCACTGATTGCCAGGGTTCCTGCAGCAACTGTGAAATCATGGATCTTGGAATCAGAAGACCTGAGATAGGTTCTGGAGCCACAATTTCCAGCTGTATGGACTTAAACAAATCAGTAAGACTTACACTTAGTTTTCTCATCTGTAAAATGGGGATAATGATAATACCTATCTTACAAGACTATTTTAAGAATCAATAGAGATATAACATGTGAAAGTACTTTTCAAAGGGGAAAGTACTTTACTAATGTTAATTTTAATTTCACTGTCCCAACACAGTGAAACATATAGCATTTTTTAAATGTTAAAAAAAACCCATAGGCACAAATTTTTAGAAACCAATAATTTCAGTAAACCCATCGCTTTTGTTTTTAATCTAAAACATAATTTTCTGCACTTAGCTATGTAGTCAGATGTGAAATGCGGGATTCTTTTCTATGGTATCCTTAGCAGTGCGAGCCCAGTGTGGTTGCCAGGACCATAAAAACAGAAGGCTGTTGATCATTAGTCTGTGTAAAACACAGCACTTGGGCATCTCACTTGGAACTCGCTTTTTAACTTGTTTCAAGAGGTGGCGCTTAGAACTGAAAAGAGTATTGTATGCCTGAATGAGTGCACCAAAACACCAGGCCAGACTGGGGTGTGGGCACCCACTTATGTGTGCAACTGCCTTTTTACCTAATTAATCCTCTCCTTGCAAGCCTGAACACGGCCTGTGAACTTCACATTCCACTGGTAACTGGAACTCTGGGTCCTACAAAACCTGGAAGCTTTAATGGAACGTTATTTGTTCAGGGCCCTTGAAGCAATGATATCTAATGGAGCAGAAGCAAAGAGAAAATGCCCTGAGCTTTAGTAAGAACAGTTGATTTCCATCACAGATCAGGCCCTGTCACTCCCCTGCTTAGAAGCCCTGGAGGGCTCCCCTCCTGGACAGAGTCCAGACTCTTCTCAACCAACCCCAGCATCATCTTTCCACACATTCAAGCCACTCCCACCGCCCCCACTTCCCACATCCCCAGGCCTGTGCTCTCCAAGTGTGGTTGGCAGACTACCTGTAAGAAAATAAACTGGTAGTGTTTGCTTAAAATGCAGATATCCTTGCTGGCCTTCAGGGCTACTGAATCCGAATTTCTGAGTGTAGAGACCTCAGGACTCTGCAGATCAAAACTAGCTCCTCTAGCCATTCTTACAAACACAAAAGGTTGGGGGACACCTACCTAGCCACACTTGTGCTAACTCTGTTCCTTGAACTCGGCATGCATTTTATTTCTCAGTCCCTCTGCCTTACTCTTCTTTTCCTCTCCACAGACTTATTAAGGAAAGCTTCCTTTACTGAGTACCTTCTGTATGCCAAATGCAGCCTGTACATTAATGCTACAAGGCCTAGCTCATAGTCATGGATCCTCTGATGCCTTTCCTGATCCCTCTCCAACAATGAACAAAAGTAACTGAGCACTTATTAAGTATCAGGTTTCACGTGCAGAGAGGAAATAGAAATAAATTAGGCTTAGTTTCTGCCCTCAAGATGCTCACTCAGAGTGACAGAGATCTCATATGTCCGTCCTCGTCTCTCAGTTGAGAGACCATAACCATAGCACTGGAAGAGACTGGAGTGTCAGCCAGCCCAGATGAGGAGGGGCTTTCTAGCAGCAAGATGCACAGGCACTTTTACACCTGGAGTTCATCACGTGTCAAGCCAGCAGTCCTTTTCTTTTGAAAACTGCTTTCACTGAGGGAATGCCAAAGTGCTCTTCTAGTAGGTTTGATTTGCGTATACGTTTTACAGAGGGTAAAACTGAGGCTCTGGTGTACTGAATTTCCTTCTGCAGTTCTTCAAGTAAGCTATGGCAGAACTGAGTATATGAGAACTTCTCCAAGTGTGTGCTGGCATGGGGCCCACATGTCATCGGCCCTTACTTAATGTGCTCCAAGTAAGACAGTGAATCAGTGAATGATCGGTCTGCTTTATAATCTTCTAAAAAAATAAAACAGGCTTCCCTGGTGGCACAGTAGTTAAGAATCCGCCTGCC
Source organism: Lipotes vexillifer (assembly GCF_000442215.2). NCBI lineage: Eukaryota > Metazoa > Chordata > Mammalia > Artiodactyla > Lipotidae > Lipotes > Lipotes vexillifer. Next base: position 98,266 of record NW_006785848.1, read on the forward strand.
AGTGCAGGGGACAAGGGTTCGAGCCCTGGTCTGGGAAGGTCCCACATGCCGCGGTCAACTAAGCCCGTGCACCACAACTACTGAACCTGCGCTCTAGAGCCCACGAGCCACAAATACTGAGCCCACGTGCCACAACTACCGAAGCCTGCGCACCTACAGCCTGTGCTCCGCAACAAGAGAAGCCACTGCAACGAGAAGCCCGTGCACCACAACGAAGAGTAGCCCCCGCACAGCAACAAAGACCCAACGCAGCCAAAAGTAAATAAATAAATTTATAAAAAATAAATAAATAAAAAAAATAATAAACCACCTCTGACAGAACTAGCCTGGAGCTTGAGTCTCTCTGCTCCCATACTGAATGTCCCTCACATTCTGAGACTTTGGGCCTACTCCCTTTTTTTTGGTCCCTTGTTCTCTTTTCAGATTTTTAGCTTTAATTTGTCCAAACTATATTTTTCCCTTAATTTTGCAAATTAATTTCTTTTTCTTCCTAGGTTTTTTACTTGGTACTTTCAAAGTTTCTTTTCCTTCTCCCACCTTATTTTCCTCCTCTCCCCATCCCACTTCCCCCTCCCTCTCTCCCCCCATGCCCCTTCCCTCCCTGTGGCCCACATCCTGAGTCTGAATGCAGTCAGGATTAGTCCAGCAGGGAACACAAAGTCTGAGAGCCGTGACAGACTCACTAAAGCGTGCAGCAGTGATAAAAGGCAGCTCTGATGGGCTCTGTCAGGAATCCCTGAGAAACACTGATGGGGAACCTTTGCTAACCCCTTTCCTGGCTCCAGGTCCCCAGGGCCCACAACAGGATCATACCTAGAAAACCCAAGAGAGAAAAGTAGAGAAACTAGAAAGTCTCCTTCCCATCCTGGCACCCTACACAAGAGACTTTTCCCCAACAGCCCAATTCTCTGGCTCTTTATCTGAAAGACCCCCTGGGTTAAAATTGTGAGTGGCCACAAACTTTCAAATAGCCCTGGATTGTTGAAGGAATGCCATAGGGTGTCTTAGGAAAGAAGCCTGGGTAACCTGCTTCTGGCTTGTAAAGAGAAGGATGAATGACAGGAAAAAGGATACCTTTAAAGCGTGTCTGATCCAATATCTAGGGGGTGTGCATATATGTACATGCATGTATGCATGAACATACAAACATACTAGTGCATTCTGCCTCTATTTTCCCTCCAAGTACATCCAATTAAAAAGGATCTGTCCAGCTCAGAGAGTTTGTGGGTATGTAGAACAAGAAACAGCACTTGATTTATTACCTAGTGAATTTGGTCTACTAAACGGCACAAACTTTTACCCAGGTTGACCTAATTAACCAAAAAAATAATGATTGATACACTCCATGTAGATGAAATAGAAAGACTGAAATAATTCCCAGTATTTATTCATGTTTCCACTTTTGTTTTGTCCCCTTGGACTTACTCAATTCCCTAGACCTAGGCCTTCCTAAATACCTCCACGTTAGTCACTACTAGCTGTTTGTACAGTGATCACCTTCCTTGTTTCATAGGGCTGCAGCCTAGTTATTTAAACATTGTCCCACTGGTACTGTCTGTCTCTGGCTCTCCCTCTCTCCCCTTGACTCTTGGTCTCTCCAGCTCTATTATCCAGGTAGGCAGGGGCCCAGCCAGGCTAATGGCTGACTGTTGGGGTCTTCTGAGATAATAAAGGCTGGGTTTCTAAACAACCTCAGTTCAAATGCTCACCACGTCCCGAGAGCCTGAATTTTAGCCCTTTTCCATTATTATTTTAGCATAAATTAGATTTACCTGGTTGATACTAAGGTGATAAATTGCAGGGCTTTAAAGTTTCCCTAAGGAAAAACAAGGTGGTAATAACATCCAATCATTCACCAAATAATATTCAAATACTATCATCTGCCAAGCTCTAAATGCAGTGGGCAGAGGTCTGCATGGCAATCGTGGAAGGTGGCTACTTCTTAAAAAAAGAGAAAAGCAAATTCAGTCATTTTGCTTGAACTAATAATCCCTGAATTCTTATTATGTGCCAGCCATTCTGCTTGGTTGTAGAGACATGAATGACACAGGTCTCTGCCCTCGGAAGCTCATACAGACCTTTGGTGACAGATGCTCTGAGAGTGGCTCAGCCAGTGGGCTGGGAGACCTCAGAGTTGGAGGACTGAGGGAGAGGCATGGAGAGAGAGTAAACAAATCAATGACGTCTTCCAGAAGGAGGCAGCACTTTAGCTGTGGTGTGAATAAAGGGGGGAGGGGAAGAAGACTTCAAGCTGTAGAGATGGGAAGTAGGGACATTCTAGGAGGTAGAAGTCATCTGATAAATGACAGAGATAAAATTGCTCAGAGGACAGATTATTGAGAACTTTCAATGCTAGGCAAAGTTAGGTTTTCTTTTACAGTCAGTGGGGAGTATTACAGGTGTCTAAGCAGGAAACTGACATAATTTGAGCTATGGTTTATGGAAGAAGGTAGAGATTCAAGCTAGAGGACTAGTCAGTTAATTGTAATAACCTAGGTGAGATGTAGTGAGAGTCAGAACTGGATAGTGGGAGTGGGAATTGAAAGAACAGGTGAGATGGCCAACAGGCACATGAAAAGATGCTCAACACTGATGCAAATGAAAACTATCAATACAACGAGGTATCACCTCACACTAGTCAGAATGGCCATCATTAAAAAGTCCACAAATAATAAACGCTGGAGAGGTGTGGAGAAAAAGGAACCCTCCTACAATGCTGGTGGGAATGCCACTATGGAAAACAGTTCCATATGGAACTGTGGAAGTTCCTTAAAAAACTAAAAATAGAGCTACCATATGATCCTGGAATTCCACTCCTGGGCATATATCTGGAGAAATCTCTAATTTGAAAAGATACATGCACCCCAATGTTCATAGCAGCATTATTTACAATAGCCAGGACATGGAAGCAACCTAAGTGTCCATCAACAGATGAATGGATGAAGACAATGTGGTGTATATATATATAATATACACACAATGAAATATTACTCAGATAAACAAGAATAAAGTAGTGCCATTTGCAGCAACATAGATGGACCTAGAGATTATCATCCTAGGTGAAGTAAGTCAGAGAAAGACAAATATCACATGATATCACTTATATATGGAATCTAAAAAAATGATATAAATGAACTTATTTACAAAACAGAAATAGACTCACAGAGATAGTAAACAAACTTATGGTTACCCAGGAGATAGCGGTGGATGGGAGACAGATAAATTAGGAGGTTGGGACTAACAGATACACACTACTATATATAAAATAGATCAACAACAAGGACCTACTGTGTAGCACAGGGAACTGTATTCAGTATCTTGTAATAACCTATAGTGGAAAAGAATCTGAAAAAGAATATATATATATACACACACACACACACACACATATATATGTATAACCGAATCACTGTGCTGTACACCTGAAACTAACACAACATTGTAAATTAACTATACTTCAATTAAAAAAATGGTTAAATAAAAGAATAGGTGAATATGAGAGATATTAACTTCTATTGATGTGTGTTGTAGGTAGTAGTAAACTCATAATTGAGGCTTTAGAAAGTAATAATATGAAGATAGAAATCTCGGGTTCAAGGTGGTTGATTAAGCATACACCTTTATGGTTTCACTCCCCAAAATATATCCAATAATACTAAAGGAATAATAAAAAAGTTATCAATTCTCTTTAACCAGGATGGAAAAGGGCACAAGAGGCTTCAACATATTGGTGGAAGACTAAAAGTAGAAGAAAGAGCAGTGACTGATGGAGCAGTGCGGGGGAGACAGGGCTGACAATGTACATGCAGAGACGGCTGCAGACAAGGAGGAAGCGATCTACATATAGGGAGAAAAGGCAAGACTCGATAGATTTAACAGTCAACTTTCAACACACCCCCACCAACTGCCTGCAAAATTGCCAGGTAGGGCTTCCCTGGTGGCGCAGTGGTTGAGAGTCCGCCTGCCGATGCAGGGGCCGCGGGTCCGGGAAGATCCCACATGCCGCGGAGCGGCTGGGGCCGTGAGCCGTGGCCGCTGAGCCTGCGTGTCCGGAGCCTATGCTCCGCAACGGGAGAGGCCACAGCAG
>NW_006785848.1:102454-113312 GCF_000442215.2 Lipotes vexillifer
TCCGGGAAGATCCCACATGCCGCGGAGCGGCTGGGCCCGTGAGCCATGGCCGCTGAGCCTGCGCGTCCGGAGCCTGTGCTCCCCAACGGGAGAGGCCGCAGCAGTGGGAGGCCCGCGTAGTGCAAAAAAAAAGGAGGGGGTCTACTCTAAAGAAACAGAACAAACCCTTTGGGGAAAGCCAAGGGAACTATTGTGGAAGCTGGCACCTCTGGCCTTTAGGTGTCTCAAAGCAAATGGACTGTCAACTGTCCCATCACCCCTGGAGTAAATACTCCCTTTTGATCTGCTTCACTTGTGTACACAAAGCTCAAACTGTATCTGCCTGTTGCTTTATATTTAAATATGAATGAGGAACCAAAGATCTTACAACATGAAGGAAAGACATGAAGAGAAACTCATATGAAAAGACTGGAAGTAGGAGAAAATTCAGAGAATCAAAACAGAACTGTAAAAAGGACCTACAAGTCTTGTTTTATGAATGATTTCTCAAATCTCTCTGAGAATACAATAATTTGTAATAGCTTAAGCAAAACAAGAACAGGATGCTATTTAAAAGCACTTAAAACTATGGCTACCTGAAAAATAAAGCAATAGTAAATTTCTCTTCTCAGTTGGCAAGTAAAATTTACAGAAAATTTCCTAGAAAATAAAATTTAAAAGACAAAAATGTGTAAAGATAAAAGAGACAGAAAATATTACCCCAATTGTTCTTATATCTAATTAATAGAAATATCAAAATAAGAAACAGAGGAAATGAAGGAAATAAAATTATAAAATAAATAAGAGAATTTCACAGAACTGAAGGACATGAGTCCTCATATTTAAAGGTTCCACTGAGTACCCAGCATGGTGAATAAAAAAATGCTCACCTAGACACCTAGTTGTAAAATTTTAGAACATCAAGGTGAAACAGAAGATCCAAAAACTTCCAAGAAACAAAAACTGAACACAAGAAACAGAGAACGAGACTAGGATCAACATCAGATCTCTCAACAGAAATAACTGAATGTAGAGAACAGTGTCTTCATTTTAGGAGAAAACTTACTTAAACGTATTCTATACCCTGTCCAACCATCTTATTTGAGGATATACAGAAAGAGAGAAAAGTGGGAGAGACGAAGGGAGGAAAAGGGAGCAAGGGAGGGAGGGGAGGAAGTTAGAGGAGAAATATATGGTATCCAGAAAAAAACGATCCATGCTAGATCAGTGCAGTTCCAGTAGTTCCAGTACAACAGCTGTGCAGCAGATTAAAATGTAGAGCAGGAGGGCAGAAGGGTCTAGAAGAAATATCTTCCAGAAAAACAACTGGGTGGTATCAAAAGAAGGGGTTTTGTTAAATGCAGCTGTGACAAAGGCAAATAAAAAAGAGGGGGAAATACCTCACAAAAGCAATTAGAAACTCCAGGAAGAATCAAACACTAAGAAAGTAAGGAAATATAATCATTGTGAGGCACTTGGCACTGCAGTGAATAAGTATTACAGAGCCATAATGACGTTAACATAGTTTATTGATTTTGAACTTTTAGGGTCACTCTACAGATGAAAAATGGAAACTTAATTACAATTGAAGAACAGAATATAAATGTTATCAACCTTGACAACGTAAAAGTTACAAGAGGATGGAAGTTGGGAAAAATGGAAAAAGGATGCTAATATCCTTATTTTCAAAGTGGGAAGTCGAGAAATACAGCCTGCAGGTGACAGAACTATGCATAGAAGTGTAATTTAAATCTGTAATGGAAATAAACAGAAAAACTGAAAATAGAAGAAGTGTTGGCTTACATAGTGAACTAATTTCTCATCTGTCATAATAGCAAGGTTTCCTACCACCAACACTATAGAGTCTTCTGGGTCACATGGCACAAGAGGCAGGGCTGCTTACACTGTAGCCTGGACCTGCTACGGAGGGAGCCCTTTTCTGCTGTGTCTCACTCAGAGCAGGCAGCCTTTTTGTGTCTCCCAGTATATAGACTGAAACAGTGGAATGTGTTGCCTCTAGAATCCAGAGAGGCCTGTCAGGCAGCCAGCCTCCTCCTTTGCGCTGGGGGTGCTTAGTAAAAAAATAAAAATAAAAATAAAAAAAAATTTAAAAATTGTCTTTTATTTTGGGATCCCTAAAAACTTCCCAGAAGTAGTAGGTCCTTGAATCTTCATAGGATTCATCTTCCATCTTCTGGAGCATACGCATTTTAACAAGACCTCCAGTGAACTAATCACCTGTTGTTCTTCCTGCCTAATCAGTGTGGTCGTCCATGGAAGATGTGATATTCTTTGGGTTGGCCCGGTAGTCTAGATCTCTTTGGGTTATATTATGACAAATGCAGGGGAGTTAACATAGCTTTAAGGCAAATTGTAAATAAATATTGCTGTTCATTTCACATGAATGCAGACTGTTTCTGGTTCTCTTTTCTCATTGGGATTGAAAAGAATGCATTCACCAGATTAATGGCCACATGCCATGTACTTGCAGCCACGTTAATCTGTTCTAAAACTGATTCCAGGTCTGTCACAGCAGTTGCAGTCAGTGCTACTAGTTGGTTGTCCTTGCAGTCGTCTACAGTCATTCTTCAGGATCCATCCAGTTTCTTCAGGGGTCAGACTGGTAAATTAAATGAAGATATGATGGGGGCTACCACTTCTGTGTCCTTTGGTCTTTAAAGTTGGCGGTAATCTCTGCCACACTCCCTCCCCAGGATATGATATTGGTTTTGATTTCCTATCTTGGCTCAGCATTGGAGGATGTTAGGGGAGGTTTAAGAGGTTTCCATTTGGGCTTTCTCCACTATAGCAACTCTACTCAGCAGGCTAAGCACCCATGAGGTGGTTACTCCAACTGCAAGCATATCATTTCCAATTATATACTTGGACACTGGGGAAATGACCCCTTGGTGTATCACAGACTCAATGGGTCCACTGTGAGCCAGACTTTAGTCAGGACTCCATTATTACTTGGTTCCCATAGTCCCCTATTCTAACGGGGTGGGGGGGCATGATGATGCTTTGGGTCTCTAGGTATATCAATGTCTACTGAGACCCTGTGTGCAATAGTCCTCAAAATATTTGATTATCCCCCGCATTGCAATGTCTAGTCACTGGGGTAAATAGATCCCTTTGGGGAAAGATGAGGGGAATGATCACAGTATAACCTTGCTATGATGTCACATCTCATGACTCAGTGGGTTCCAGGTACGAAAATAGGCTCAGGTCTGGGAACTGAGCCAGAGACCATGACTTTTTATTAGGGCGACTGCCCTCAGCCTCCTGCTCCTCCATTCTTGACCTTTTTTTGTAGATGCTGAGCAGCATCCTTGTTGGCTGCCCATCTGCTTTGTCTTGTTCGTTCTTTATCAAGCTCAGCAGCTCTCCAGCCAACTTATACTAGGATTTAACCCTAGTTATTAGCCTATCATCCAGAAGAGGAGTTGGGAGCAGCTCTTGAGGGGGTGTGGCCTCTGGGGAAGGGACCTCTGCAGCATCTTCCAGCACAGGGGAAATGTTACCTCTGACTAACAAGGAGGGAGCCAACTCTGCAAACTCTGAAAGTTTAAGGAAGTGGTGCTTGTAAAATCAAAATCTTCAGGGGCATCTGTCCTATTGATCCCGTGCTGATTCAGGGTCCTAGTATTTTCCAACGAGGCCCCTGATTTCAGCATAGCAGACCTGCCTTGCTGAGCACTCAAATATCTCTGGAGCTCTTCAACTTTAACTATGAGATTTGTTTTTTGCACATTCTACTCTTAGCTGCATCTTTGTCAGCTTCCAAAGAAGCCTTCTGGCTTGTACATTTAGCTCTTAGCTGCTTACTGATGGCCCTGTTTCTCATTAGCCCTCTGCAGGGAGTCAATACATCTTATCGGTAACCAGAGGCTCCACTCTCTTTGTAGACACTGTTTCCCACGTGGTTTTTCAAATTCGTGACTCACTGCACCTGCCGTGGCATCACCCTCCGTGGAGACATTTTTTTTTTTTTTTTTTTTTTTGCGGTACGTGGGCCTCTCACTGTTGTGGCCCCTCCCGTTGGGGAGCATAGGCTCCGGACGCGCAGGCTCAGCGGCCATGGCTCACGGGCCCAGCCGCTCCGCGGCATGTGGGATCTTCCCGGACCGGGGCATGAACCCGTGTCCCCTGCATCGGCAGGCGGACTCTCAACCACTGCGCCACCAGGGAAGCCCCCATGGAGACATTTTTATCTCCTGTGAAACCTTCAGGGATAGGACCGCTACTGTGTGACCATCTGTGCCACACACATCACTTACGATGGTGTCCTCTTGGCCCACTGGTTATTGAAGGAGTCAGCCTCAGAACCCTATTTATTGCCCCTATCCTTAGACCAGTCCTGGCACCACTGTGTTAGTTGAGGTCCTCGTTTTACAGATTATGACACTGAGATTTAGGATTAACTCTTAGGTTAAGGATTTTGCTGAAGACCACACAGCATAGGATTTGAACACAGGTCTGGGTCTATGCTCTTTCCATAAGTAAATGGGGAAGAGGTAACTGATGGATGAAGGGCACCTGAGGGTGAGCCATCTTCTGATCCTTGGCCCATAAGCCAGCCTATACAAGGCCTTGGCCCAACAGAGTTCCCAAAGAGCTGAGGGGGCCAGTGTTAGTCATTGTTTAGCTATATCATACATATTTAGACTCTTAAATCTTTTCTGACAAATCATTTCTTTCTACTCCCTTAATCATCCTTGAATATCTTCTTATAATAAAAATACACAGAGGAAGATGTGGCTGAGAGCTGGGGCCTGTCTGGGGCGGGACTGGAGGTTGGATAAAGTCCGAAGCCTGTTTTCTGCTGAGATGGACAGAGCACATACTACCAGCCCTGTGCAGACACCCTACCCAGGGACCAGCCCTGAGGGCAGCTGGCGACTCTGTCTGTTTATCCTTAGAGCCTGAAAAAGACTCTTTGCCGACAAGTGTAATCTTTCTTGATAAACATATTAATTTTCTGTCTCAGCTAAGTGGAGACGATCCCTGGATCTGTGATACAAGCTCTAATAATATTTTCTATTTCTATGGTGACTTCTTCTGGGTTGGCTTAGACAGTAGAGGAGAAAGTCAGAAGTGACCAGTGTCCACAAAACAGCAGTCTTTGGCCTCGAAATGAATGAGATCACAATGTGCTATTCTGCTGCCATTGACGGGCAGGCAAGAACTACCAAGGGAGGGTGAGGGGCAGATGAGCAGAGTCTCGGGGCCAGTAAGTGTCCTGGGCAAGTTGACAGGTGCTTGACCAAGACCACCCCTGTTCAGCTCAGCTTACTATTGACTGCTGGTGACTCCAGCACCTCGGAGCCAGGGGTTCATGGTACATAATAGTATCCACCTCACAAGGAGTAAGTAATAAAAAGCAGATTAAGTATTAGCTCGGTGCTTTGTGACCACCTAGAGGGGTGGGATAGGGAGGGGGGGAGGGAGATGCAAGAGGGAGGAGATATGGGGATATATGTATAAGTATAGCTGATTCACTTTGTTATAAAGCGGAAACTAACACACCACTGTAAAGCAATTATACTCCAACAAAGATGCTTAAAGAAAAAAAAAGTACTTAGCAAGTGCCTGGCAAGTACTCAGTGCATATTAGCTATCACTATTAAGAAACCTATTAAGTGTACCTATTTTATTCTCAGAGGATGGATTTATATTGACAGGACTTTTGAAATAGAAGTTTTGAATCCATATGCAGTTAGATCCATCAATCTTTTACTTTCTTTTTTGTTTCTCCTCCCCTATTATATGATAAATATATACCTACATTTTCTTAAAGTTATTTTATGGTTTACCTTTTTTAAAATGTATACCTCCTTAATCCATCAGGAGTGTATACGGTATGAGGTAAGGAGATAATTTAATGTTTTTCCAAATAAACAATTTCCCCAAAGCCACATATTGATTTGAGATAATACTTTCCCCTTATACTGATGCTTCTGTGTATTTTGGGTTTACATATTACAAAGCAACTTCTGTACTAACATTTCTCAATAATTTAAAGTTAACTGTTTCCCACATTAAGGATTTCTATTTAATAGTTTACATTTAAAATCCTGCTCAAATTATTACTAACTCTAGAATGGACTCCATATACTGCTGGTGAAAGAGTAATATAGACCAGCTTTCTGGAGAGCAACTTGGTTTGAAAATGTTTATTTACCTAAGTTGTTCCACTCCTGTCAATTTTTCCGATGAAAAATAAATTCAGACAAATATTTATGTATATATGTATATTTATGTATTTATGTATAAAGCTGTGCTCCCACTACTTGTAAAAGCAAAAAGTTGGAAACTATTTTTTGAAAGGTATGGTTATGAAAATTATATTACATTTATTGAATGGAATGTTGTAAGTCATTAGAACCATATTTTTGAAAAAAGTAATAACATAGGAAGTGAATTTTTATATTACATGAAAACACAGTATATAAAATTTTATATTTAATATTATCTCATTACGTTTTTTAAAAATTAGCTTTAGTCATAGTGGCCTCTGTTCATTTCCTTGAACAAACTCTTTCCAGCCTCAGGGACTTTGCATATTCTTATTCTTCCCCCTGGAAAATTTTTCCACCTGTTCTTTACAAGGTTGTTGTTTTTTCATTCTTTAGGTCTTTGCTTAAATGTATCATTTCAGAGAAGCTTTCCCTAACTACCCTATTAAAAGGAGATCTAGCTCCCCTCCGTCATTAGTCTCCATGTTTAAGTATCTAATTATCCATTCCACATGGATGAATTCTGCCTACCCATTTTGAGGGGTTGCTCCTAGACATCTGAGACCATATTTTTTCTATTTTCTTTCCAAAGCACCCATTCCTGTGATCTGAATGCACTGAATATACACTGAATATTGCCCAACCCATTTTTCCATTTCCTAATAATTTTAAGTCACCTGATACATCCTTTAAATAATCGATATGCAAAAGCATCAAACTGGTCCCTTATTTTACACCACTCACAAAAATTACCAACAAATGGATAAAAGACTTAAATGTAAGACCTGAAACCATAAAACTCCTGTAAGAAAACATATGGAAAATTTCCTTGACATCGATCTCGGCAATTAGTTTTTGGATATGACACCAAAAGCAGGAGCAGCAAAAGCAAAAATAAACAAGTGGGACTACATCAAACTAAAATGCTTCCGCACAGGAAAGAAAACTATCAACAAAATGAAAAGGCAACCTACAGAATGGGAGGAAATATTTGCAAATGATATGTCTGATGAGGGGTTAAGATCCAAAATATATAAGGAACTCATACAACACAATAGCAAAAAAACCCCAAATAATCTTATTTAAAAATGGGCAAAGGACCTGAACAGACATTTTTCCAAAAAAAGATATACAAATGGCCAACAGATACATGAAAAGGTCCTCAACATCACTAATCATCAGGAAAATGCAAATCAAAACTACGATGAGCTATCACCTCACCTGTCAGAATGGCTATCATCAAAAAGACAAGAGTTAAACGCTGGGGAGGGTGTGGAGAAAAGGGAACCCTCTTGCACTGTTGGTGGGAATGTAAATTGGTGCAGCCACTATGGAGAACAGTATGGAGGTTCCTCAAAAATTAAAAATAGAATTACCATATGATCCAGCAATCCCACTCCTGGGTATATAACCAAAGGAAATGAAATTACTATCTCAAAGATATATCTGCACCCCCATGTTCATAGCAGCATTATTTACAATAGCCAAGACATGGAAATCACCCACGTCCACTGACAGAAGAATGGATAAAGAAAATGTGATACATATATATACATATATCATATTCTGTTTTATATATATGACATAATATTATTCAGCCATAAAAAAGAAGGAAATCCTGCCATTTGAATGAAACTTGAAGCATTATGCTAAAATGAAGTAAGCCAGAGAAAGACAAATACTGTATGATCTCGCTTATATGGAGAATCTAAAAAACTAAGTTCATAGAAACAGAATAGTTGGTGGTTGCTGGGTGGGGTGGGGAGTACTGTAACAATGGTCAAAGGGTACAAACTTCCAGTTATAAGTGAATTAAGTTCTGGGGATCTAATATACATAGCATGGTGACTATAGTTAATAATACTGTATTGTAGTATATTTGAAAGTTTCTAAGGAAGTAGATCTTAAAAGACCTTGCCACACACAAGAAGTGTACCTATGTGAGGTGATGAATGTGTTTACTAACCTGATTGTGGTAATCATTTCACATATATACGAATAGCAAACCATCACATGGTACACCTTAAACATTGTTATACGTCAATTGCACCTCAATAAAGTTGAGAAAAAAGCATTTCAGTGTGGAGACACTGTTACCAAGACAACCTGTGCAGAGGAATTAAGTTGCTGATGATCAAACTTAAGGTAGTTGTAACACATGAAACAGTGGCGAGATTCTGGAGGGTGTATGTCAACAGCCACGGTCCTGTCCACCACCTGCATTCCTTTCAATTCATGTCAGAAAGAGGATGAGAGTCTGGTGAGAGTGAAGTCAGCCTGGGAGAGTCAGATGCAGTTTTTCTTCTAGGTAGATGGGGCCCTGGATAATTGGACGCAGGTGCCTGGGAGAGAGGCCACAAAGCTTTCAAGGTGTAATCAAGCCTACTCAATGTAAGATTATAAACAGCATGTGTCCTTTGCTTGTCAGAGCTCTCTGGGCATCAAATCTGACAGGAATCTCCAGTTCTTCCCTTCAGACCCAATTCCTCGCCTCCTCCTGCTGTTTCCCACAACCCAATTCCCATGGCTTTTATTCTTCCTGCTGCAGAAGGGGTACTGCTTCAATCCCTTTTCCCAAACCCAGAATCAATCAGATGTATCTCCAGCCCGTGAAACCCAGTATCAAGGATTCCTGGGTGGAGCTCCAAGTGGGCAAGGAGATGGAGTCCGGGCTCTCCGCACAGATGGAGTTTGCCCACAGCAGCCCTGTGCAACACAAGATCATGGCGATCACCACCTTGGCAAACTTCACAGTGGCTGCCAAGCTCCCAGCCCGATGTCTGGCCTATTGGAGTTCAAAAAACCACACGAAGGACTCATCACAGCCGACACCTGACATTCACAGGTTAAGAACTTGCAGTTTTGACAATTCTGCCCAAACTTTAGGATCCATGATATGCCAGTCTTTCATTTTCTTTTTCTTTTTTTTTTTTTTTTTTTTGCGGTACGCGGGCCTCTCACTGTTGTGGTCCCTCCAGTTGCGGAGCACAGGCTCCGGACCGCAGGCTCAACAGCCATGGCTCACGGGCCCAGCCGCTCTGTGGCATGTGGGATCTGCCCGGACCGGGGCACGAACCCGTGTCCCCTGCTTCGGCAGGCGGACTCTCAACCACTGCGCCACCAGGGAAGCCCCATTTTCTTGAAGCTCCAATTTGAATTTCCTCTTTGTGAGGCTAATCCGTGGGGACTAGTGATTGAGCAGAGTCGACTGCTCAGCATCCAGAGTTCAAAGCAACTTGGTATATTTTCTTATATCACAAGGGCAGGGATATAAACTCTCCTTAGAGGACAGAAGGGACTCCTAACATTTTCACTTACAGCCTGCTGTAATTTCTGGGGGAAATTATACTCTATAGAGGTATGTACAGATGTGGAGCTCCACGAGGAGATCCTCTTGATTTTCATGGGTCTGTTATGGTCCTTATTTTCTAACTCTTCCCCTAGGTTTTAAAACAGAGCAAGACAAACTCCATGTCCTCTTGCAGACAAGATTCATTTAGTGTTTTCAGGCTGTCAGAGGGTCAGGAAAGAAGCTTAGAAGAGGGTCCCCTTTATAGGCCTTAGCTACAGAGGTGGGCAAACCTGCGATATGCCCTCAAACTGTGTCCACAGGGTCACTTTCCCTCCACCAAAGGGAAGAGAGCTCCTGTTGCAGGCTGCCCAGGGATCAGCTGTTGGCAGTCCAGGGCAGGCCTCCAGGGACCCTGCCCCCATGCCCACGTGGAGGTGGTTAACACAGGGCCTCCTCCCCTGTGGAGAATTAATTGGAAATGTTACACTCCAAGAGGAAAAACAAGAGTAATGGAAAAGGCATCTGTGTGTGACCAAAGGCTTAACTGAAAACAGGCTGTCTCCGTTCCCAGGCTGGGAAACCCGGGAAGAGAAGCAGCCCAGGAGAGAGCAAGCGTGGTGTGCATCTGAGGATGGAGTGACGTGGTCTGTGTGTGTAAACTGAAGGCATCTGAGGGGCCTGGGAGGTTCGGGGGAGGTGGGGGTGGGGGGGAGAGAGGGAAGGTGGGTGTGAACAATGAGGAATGAAGCACAGCTGTGGTGGGTGGCTTCTACTTTCTTCTGGGGTTGGGGTGGGGTGATGGAGGCAGGGTACACTACGGTTTTATCTGGTGGCTTCTTAGGAAACTTGGGCTTTTGATTAATAACTTAAGTAATTTGACAAATGTATACTCAGTACTGCTTTAGTTGTCTCTCCTCCTCTCTTCTGAACTCATTCCTATCCAGATAAGCCCACCCCTTTCCAGGCTCCCAAACCCAGCTTATCTTGGCTGCCCTTCTACCAGCCCCATTACACTGACCTTATTTTTTTTTTTAATAAATGTATTTATTTATTTATCTTTAGCTGCATTGGGTCTTCGTTGCTGCGCACAGGCTTTTCTCTAGTTGCGGCGAGCGGGGGCCTACTCTTCGCTGCGGTGCACGGGCTTTTCATTGCAGTGGCTTCTCTTGCTGCAGAGCACGGGCTCTAGGCACATGGGCTTCAGTAGTTGTGGCACGTGGGCTCAGTAGTTGTGGCTCGCGGCCTCTAGAGAGCAGGCTCAGTAGTTGTGGCACAAGGGCTTAGTTGCTCCATGGCATGTGGGATCTTCCCGGACCAGGGCTCGAACCCATGTCTCCTGCACTGGCAGGCG
>NW_006785848.1:113618-124979 GCF_000442215.2 Lipotes vexillifer
TCGGGGGAGGTGGGGGTGGGGGGGAGAGAGGGAAGGTGGGTGTGAACAATGAGGAATGAAGCACAGCTGTGGTGGGTGGCTTCTACTTTCTTCTGGGGTTGGGGTGGGGTGATGGAGGCAGGGTACACTACGGTTTTATCTGGTGGCTTCTTAGGAAACTTGGGCTTTTGATTAATAACTTAAGTAATTTGACAAATGTATACTCAGTACTGCTTTAGTTGTCTCTCCTCCTCTCTTCTGAACTCATTCCTATCCAGATAAGCCCACCCCTTTCCAGGCTCCCAAACCCAGCTTATCTTGGCTGCCCTTCTACCAGCCCCATTACACTGACCTTATTTTTTTTTTTAATAAATGTATTTATTTATTTATCTTTAGCTGCATTGGGTCTTCGTTGCTGCGCACAGGCTTTTCTCTAGTTGCGGCGAGCGGGGGCCTACTCTTCGCTGCGGTGCACGGGCTTTTCATTGCAGTGGCTTCTCTTGCTGCAGAGCACGGGCTCTAGGCACATGGGCTTCAGTAGTTGTGGCACGTGGGCTCAGTAGTTGTGGCTCGCGGCCTCTAGAGAGCAGGCTCAGTAGTTGTGGCACAAGGGCTTAGTTGCTCCATGGCATGTGGGATCTTCCCGGACCAGGGCTCGAACCCATGTCTCCTGCACTGGCAGGCGGATTCTTAACCATTGTGCCACCAGGGAAGCCTGACCTTATTTTAATAGAGAACCATTTTTCTCAAACCAAACTTATGGGGACTGTAAGTCCAAATATTGGAAAGAGCCTCTTGGCTTGGTATGCCTCTGGGCCCAGTCTGTTGTTTTCAAATATATTAATTAATTCCATAAACTTTTACTGAGCCTATTCTGGGCCAGAAATGATGCCAGGCACTGGAAATAAAGGCACAGTCACTTTCCTCTAGCCTAGTGAGAGACAAATAAGTGAGCAATTGGGATACAAGGTGAGAGAGTCATGAAATCCCAGAAGAAGGGCCCCTGACTCAGTGTTAAGAGAGATGAAAACTTCTTGGAGATGACATTTGAACTGACTCTTGAATGGTGAGTGGGAGTCGCAGGCACTAAAGAGGAAAAGGGGAACTTGGAGAAGACGACTTGGTTCACATCCCAGGACTGCTTTTTCCAAATTGGGGGAGCCCAAGTTTGGTCATCTATGTACTGTCTCTAGTAACAGACATTTTTTTTTTTAATTTTTGAATTTTTTTAATGCACAAAAAGAACTACCCCCCAGGGGGTTATGAAGATTATAAAACAACATAAACTACAAAGTGCTATATGTAGCCCAGCCTTCTGGTTTCTCAGTCCCAGCGGCCTTCCCTTCATCTGTATCTTCCTCTCTTCAGCACCCTCCTGAGTGACCACACTGCAGACCTCTCAGTGCTCAGCTGCTCAACTTCTAAGATCTCAAACCAAGAAAGTCCTTGAGCCTCTCACCTTCCCACCTCTCTCCCACCCGTGCCAATGCTGGACTGCCTCTGTATCCCCTCTGTGAACTTTAGTCCCTTGATATTCCCCAGCTCAGTTCGTCTGATTCATGACCTTATTTGCCTTTTTCCCCCTGTGAGAGGCCACGGTCAGCAAATAAGTGGCCTCTCTGGCCTCATCCACCCCCTTACCTCTAGGCTTCCACTTACGTATCTCCAACCCTTGCTCAACTGCACTGTCTTCTTCAGCTTCCTGCTCGTCACTTGTGCAACCGACATAAAGCCCAGACTGCTTAGTTCCATTCCACTGGATGCTTTCCAATTGCCAAGGAGCCCTTGCTACTTCTTAGTTATCTTTTTAATTTGTTCCCATTGAAATAAGTCAATGTATGCAAAGGGCCTAGCACTTAGCCCGAAACATAGTAAAAGCCCAACATGTTCACTTCCCTCTCCTCTTCCCCTGACTCCTTATCACATAAGGGTGCCTAATCCAAGCCTTTTTTATTCCTCTCACATCTCTGATTGCCTCAGGCCTAAGCTTTTGTCATCTTGCACAATCTTCTTCTACTTCCAAATTCTGAGCTTACACATAATGATTGAGAGAACATAGCCTCAGACAACTAGCCTGATCTAGTCATGTCTCTAAGCCTCAGTTTCCTCCTCTGTAAAATGGAAATTTTAATAGATATTATAAAAAGTACCCATGCCATAGGTCTGTTCAGATGATTAAATGAGATAATATGTGAAGTGCTTAGTACAGGATCTTTTGCACAGTGTACTCTATAAATGTTAGTTGCTGTGATGGCAATGATAATTTTTTATGCCTTTTAAAGTTTTTTTATCTTCTCTGTTTCAAAGAAATAGAGTTGCCAAGAACAAACTTGTGCATCAGATTCTATCCCCTCCCATTCCTTAGAAGACCTTCCTCTACAATGAACCTCTCTTACTTCAAACACTTCCTTCCCACTGGCTTCTACTTCTGAACCTACAAGCACGTCAAGTCTTCCCCATCCTTAAAAAAAAATTAAAAATCACATCCCAGCTGGGATATCTCCTCCAACTTCCTATATCTACTCCTCAACTCACTGTCAAACTTATCCCGATGGTATTTATAATTACAATCTTTCTCTCCACCACCCCACCTCCAGAGCTCACCCATAAATCCCTTGACATATGGCTTCTACACTCAGCAGTCCACAAAGCCAAAAATAGCTTTCTTAAAGGTCCCTGACCTTTTCTCAACCTTCATCCTTCTCAAATCATCTCTGCAGCATCCTCTGATGTTGGTCACCCCTGTCCTCTGGCATGCTTGACTCTACCTCTCCTGGTTGTGCTCCCTCCTCTCTGACCACCCATTTGTTTTCTTTTCTGGCTCTGCTTCCTCCTGTACATACTTGAACATACATGTTTCTAAGGATCAGACCTCAATCCCCACTTTTGTTTCTTGCTTTACATGGTCTCCTAGGACAAACTCATCTGCTCCCATGGCTTTAATAGTTACCTCCCTGGTAATATCTCTCAAATCTTTGTCTCACTGGCGCAACTACTTTGAAAACCAGTTTGGTGTTATCTTGAAGAGCTGAACATTTGTATGCTGTATGACCCAGCAATCCCACTTACACTTGGGTTTAAGCCCAAGAGTAACTCTTACACAGATGCACCAGGAGACATGTGAAAAATTGTTCATAGCTCACTGCTCAGAATAGCAAAGAAACTGGAAACAACTCATACACTTAATGACAACAGATAAGTAGTGTATTTTTCACCCAATGGAATATTATACAGTAGTGAAAACTAATGGTATTCAGCTTCACATAACAGGTATGAATCTCAGTGACATAATGTTGAGTGACCAAAGTAAGTTCCAACAGACATTATAGAATAACCTGTTTATAAAGTTGTAAAACAAGAAAAATCAGTCAATTTACTTTTTTAGATTTACTTTTTTAGATATATGTAATAAAACAGAAGACAAAGGAAAGGCATTAGAGACACAGAAGTCAGGATAATGGTTTCCCCTGAGGTGGAGGGATGGGATATGGATGACCAATTGGGTAGGTGTGGGTTACTGGTAATGGTTGGTTCTTGTGTTGGGCTTCATAGTGTTGGGTTTCTTGTGTTGGGTTTCATAGTGTTCATCGTATTATTAAAGGTTAACTAAAATAAAATAGGGTCATGCATGGACCAGTGATGAAGAAAATCTAGTTCTAACCAGTCTCCTAAACTCCATTCCTGTTTTTCTACCTGCTTACTAGCATCTTCATTTGATTATTTCATTAGCTCTTGAAACTCAAAATGTGGAAAACTGACTTTATATTCATCTTCAAATTTGCTTAGCCTACCTAACTCCAAATTTTTATAAATAACCTCCATCTCCTCCAGGACAGTTGGGCCTATACCTAGACTTCTAAAAGACTCTCTGTTTCCCCTTAATTCAGCTATTGGCCAAGTCCTACTTTCATCCTCAGAAAAATGCATCCAGAGAAAGGCAGAGCCAGAATTTTGACCTATACTGTTTGTTGACACAGCCTACACTTTTAATCACCTCTGTGATAAAAAGTGGTGATACTGGCTCAGAGTGACCCCCTAGGCAGTGACCTCTGGCATTGAGGCCTGAGGGTGCATCGACTCTTCCCAAGAGGGAAGATAAAGCACCAATCCACTCTTACCGTAGCCCCTACCTTCCGTTGAGTGCTGGCCTCTCCAAATCCAGGCTGCTGAGCACTCAGACCCACTCCCTGAAGTCCTGCCCAGTGTCTGGCTTTGACAAAATTTGCCAGGCCTGTTGGACAGCTCTTAAGGCCACCCGGTAGGGAGGACGGCTACACTAGGCTCAGTGTTGGTGGGAATAAACAGCTCTTGTGAGCAGCTGGGATCAAGGTAGACTCTGCCAGATGGAATCCCTGGCTTTTTCTTTTCTAGGGTCCTGCTGAGCCGCAGTCTCCAGAAGCAACCATAGAGTACAGCGTCACTGGGTTCCTACAGCAGCAACGGGGAGGACAGGCTGGGGCCAAGAAGGAGGAAGGAGGTTGTGAGCACAGTCTCAACAGCCGCTTCTCCGCCTGGAGAAGTGATTATTCCTAATAAGGACACAGCAGTTCCTGTTTACAGTTGTCCCAAACATCCCTCACACCACAACCTGTTGCGAAATATATGCCAAGGCCCAGGAACCTTTTCTGTTTAAAGACTCCTCTGATTTTACAGCTGGTTAGGTCTGCAACCTTGCTGGATTCTGGCCTCTGCTCCCTTATAGCAGAGGCACTTTCTCCCTCCACCTCAGCTCTGCCCTATTTTCCCTCTTTTGTGTCTATCCACAGGGCTCCCCTTTTGAGTCTAAGCACGTGAACAATGAACACCTACAGACCCGACTGTGTGGCGAGATCATTAGCATTTCTTCAGAGGTCTGGTCACCAAACACAGGAATTCTTCAAAATGCAAAGTAAACAATTCCTAAGAGATTGCCTGTACAGGGAATTTATGAAATTCAATTCCTAGGGCTTCAGGTTCTGTGACAGGAGGCGTTTCCTGACTGGTTCGGCTGTGCATGAGGAGGTAATCAGCACAGGGGATGAAGGGTCTCAGGATACAGAAGGGAGAAACCTTCTATAAGACAGTTTTCTTTCTTTAGGCAGCTTGGGGAAACCCTGTTTTTTTCTGAAACACTCAACAAACATTTATTAAGGAGCCACAGTATAAAATCATGCTGTTTCCAGGACTGTTGTCTTCTTGAGATTTTAAAAGAACTGGACTCTTGACTACAGCTTTCTTTTCCTCCTTTCCTCCTCTTCTCACCCCCTCTTTACCTCCTTCATCAAAGGGACCTAGCTCCCACTCTAAGGACGGGGGCCATTTAAAAGTATTTTCAATCGCAATGAAGGAAGAGGACACTGTTTTGGAATCCTCTGTGATAGGAGCCGGGTCTGCAGATAATTAGCTCTGGGACCCTGGGCGAGGGATGAAATTCTTAATCTACAGGGTAGAGATGAAAACAGTTAACTCACAGAGGGGCTATGAGAATTAAATGAGATAATGTATGTCGAACACAATACAGTTAGCATTGTAATGATCGATAAATGATGGCTATTGTTATTTTTATTAATGTCATTGTCTCATCTAACTGGAACTCATCGAAGAAACTTATCCATGGAGAACTCAACCGAAAAATAGTACGTCAAAAGAAAAAGGTCTCTGAGCAGCTAAAATTAGTGTCTGTGGGCTGAAACACAAATATTTTTATTCACAATTTAATATTGCATATAGAATTTAATATTGCATATAGATTTAATATTGCATGTAGAATCCTATCAAGCTCACAGCAGATGAGCAGCAAACTAAACAGGGAAGCAGGTGCAGAGCATCAACGTGTGAGAGCTGAATTCTGATGATTAGAAACTAGAACTACAGAATTAAGACATAAGAATTACAACCACACACTATTCAGGGACACTTAGAACAGGGCCATTTATTGACTACCCAATGGGTGATGGATACTCTATTGGGTGTACTGGGCATATTGTTCTATTTAATCCTCACAGCAATCCTCTGTAGTGTGTATTTTATCCCTATATTACAAAGGTAAACGTGGAGGTTCACTGAGCTTATAAGACATTTGTCACCAAGCTAGGAAGGGGGTGTACCTCAGAGCCTGCCTGCATTTAAAGCTCCCACATCTTTGATACTCCACACGCTTTCTCATATAGTTTTTTAGATCTCTAAAGGTCCCAAGCCTGCCTGTCTGTCCTCCCTCCCTTCCTTCCTTCTTTCCTTCCTTTCTTCCTTCTATTCATCCACGTGATAACTGAAACAAGAGTCCCTGATCTCAGGGTACTTTAAAAAAACCTTATTTTGAATGATTTTAGACTCACAAGAAGCTGCAAAAATAGTTCCTATGTACGCTTCTCCCAGCTTCCCACAATGATATCATTTTACATTAGTCCGTGATCAAAGGGAAGAAACTAATGCCAGTACATTGCCACTAAATGGACTACAGACCTCATTTGGATTTCACTAGTAGTTTTTGCAGCATTCACTTCTCAGTGAACTTGTGGTCTAGTATTTCTCTTATTGTAACATAGTTTGTAATTGGCGTTCCTCAAGTGAAATTAAGTTTGTATTTAAGAAGCAAAGGAAAGGTATATGCCTTTGGAAAAGATTTCATTCAAAATCACTGAAGCAAAGTTTTGGCACTTAAAGGGGTAAACCCTTTTCTCTCTGTAACGTTTAGCTCTTCAAAACAATAAATTTTCCAAAGCATTCTAGATAGCCAGAGGAGATAGTCTATATAATTTCTCTTCATAGGATGAAACTGGCCAAGTCTTCAGTGACACAGAAATCTCATAAAGAATGTAGCCCCTGTTCAAGGTGTGCATATTTAACTGTGCAGAGGTTTTCCTACCATGGTGCTCTTCTGTTTCCAGAATGCATCAGGACGCCACACTGTGTGGATGGAATATTTAAGTCTGGCTATCTCCTCAATTCCTTCCACGTGTGTCATGGAATTTAAGCGCTGGAGT
Organism: Lipotes vexillifer; assembly: GCF_000442215.2. Lineage (NCBI taxonomy): Eukaryota > Metazoa > Chordata > Mammalia > Artiodactyla > Lipotidae > Lipotes > Lipotes vexillifer. The sequence goes on from NW_006785848.1 coordinate 120,560, forward strand.
CAGGCATTTCTGAATACAATTTTCCACATGTAGAGCCACCACGACCCACTGAAGCACACACATCTGATCTAGTTTTGGGGGCTGTGAGATTACTCGTTTCTCTCACTTTGAGAACACTTAAGAGTGATCAAAAGTGAGACACAGTGGTGTGCTAGTTCTGATCTAGGCGTGCTCAGGCCAAGGGAGCCCACTGTTTCTGCTGATCTCATGTCAGGCCAGAATGAAGCCCCTTCAACAAGGGCTTTCATGCTCTCTCACCTCATTTTTCTTTCCTTTTTGCTGTGTGTGTATGAACTTTCTAGGCAGCCTTTTATTTTTTCTCCCCAGATGAATAAAGGCCTCCCTTAGTGCCATTTTACAGAGATGTCTCACCAGATTTAGCAGGTAGGTTCCAAACTGGCCCTGGCATCTTCCCTCTCAACTGCTTTTCTCCTCTGTAATTTCTATTTTTGCTAATATCATCACCATCCTCTGAGACACAGAGACTTGAACCTTCAACAGCTTCCTTAATGCTGCCTTGTCCTTTGCCCCTCACATCTGCTCAGGGCTCAGTGCTGTTGATTCCATCTCTTGCTTATCTCTCCTTCTGTCATTTCCATTCACACTCCCTTGAATATCGGGCGGGCAAGAAGGAAGCTGGCCACTCGCCTGTGCCAGACTGTGAACTCTCTGAGGGTGGGGATGGCATCTTAGCCACCACTGTGGCTCTGAGACAGCTGTGCCATGCTTGACAGGTGGCAGGCCTTCAGTGCTATCTGCTGAGTGGTTAACTCGGAAGCTGAATATCATTTCTGGAGGACTCATTCCCCAGGCATGGCTCTGCTCATTTTAGGCTGGGCTCCAAGGTCGCAGAGGAGAAAGGACAATGGGGAGGCAGGCCAGGTGGCCTGGGGAACATGGGTCTCCTTATGCCTCTGCTTCTCACCACTTGCTTAGGCCACTGCTACCTGCCCAATGGCCATCTTCCTTTCTCCTGTTACCCCCAAACTTCTATGTCCCCACGGTGGAACAGGAGACTATTATCTGAGAGTTGATGGTTGTGGATTCAGATTTCCTGTTACCTATTCTCAGCAACATGCAGTCACTCCTCATTCAACAACTATTTACTAAGTTTCTTCTTTGTGTTAGGTGTACTGCATACTTTCTCCATTGCTCACTCATTGTGTTTATACGGGACATTTATATACATTGTGTGTGTGTGTGTATGTGTGTGTGTGTGTCAGCATTACTTTGAAACTCACGAAACCCCAGCCATTTCACCATTTCACCTGTAAGTGAACCAGAACTCAGAGACCAAAGTGGTGGCTCTCAGTTTTCAGGGCCAATTTGGGGCAGAGCCTTAAGAGATAACAGGACATCCTACGTTTCCTGCCTCATTCCCTGCCCTGAGATCAATCAGATCATTGAAAATCCATCTACATTGAAAATCCATCTACATTGAAAATCCATCAAAGAACTACATCTTTGAGCTGCATTTCTGGTGGTTTTTCTTTGCCAGGTACTTTCAAACTTTAAAAGTTGTCTCTAACACCCTAGGATTTATGTCTTATCTGCCTAAGAAGATAATCAGGCCACAGCCAGGCATTTTGCAGGATTACACGTGGAACATGCATCTGGGGTATTGGTTGTAAAATATGCTTGGGAGTCTCCAGACAGATTAAGCTTTGTCACCATTGGGTACTGAAGGGTCACAGAGTCTGCCAAGCCTGGGACTTTCAGCTACGCTTTGATTCACTGAAGAGACAGGGATGTGAGCCTGGACTGTGCTGGCTCTGAACCCCTTAAGCCCTGCAAAATTAGGATTCTGGAAAGGCCCTCACATCTTTTTGTGTTAAAGGCAATGTGTTTTTGGAAAAACACAGCTTCCTGTTTTTTATGCTGAAAGCAAGGTTTTTAAACTTCCAAATAATGCTCATAAAGTTTCTTAGACATCAAACAGATCTTGCATAACAGTATTTTGATGATTTAAGGGTAAGTAAGCATATGCATTAAATGTCCCTTACAATACACAGGTGTTTTAAGGTTATGGGGGGAAAGTTCTTGACAAAAGGCACACTGGGTTTCACGAATCCCTGAATGTTTGAAAAATAGGACATTTGGTGAATTCCAAACAAAACCAGGTTCTCCTATCTATAGGAGAACGCAGCGAGCCAGTTTTCTGTATTTCCAAGGTAAATGGTCTGCCTGATCCTAGAAAAGAACAGCAGCCCTCACTCCTGCAAGTAAGCCCTACACCGTGAGCCATGGTTTTCAGTGGAGAAACTGGAGTGAGGTAATGGCTGCAGGCACACCAGTTAACCCTCCAGAGTGGCCTGATTTATAGCTGCTCTGGGAGCCTCACAATCTCTTGATTTTGTACACACGTAATGTCTCAGCCTTCCCACCCACAGATGTGTTGGGTAGTATTAAAGACTTTTCCACTGGGGCATGTGAAACCTTGGCTTTGGTCCAAGCCAAAATTCAGCCAACCCTTGGGCATTATAATTGAGTTCTAAATAGAACTTGGCATCATCCTATGGTCTCTCAATCAATCAGCTGACATTAAATGCCTACTAGAGCAAGGCAGCACAGTGGGGGTGGTGTATGGAGGAGGAAGGGCATAAAAAAGTTCAGAAACTCAGCAGACCAAGTCCCAGTTTCAAGTAGCTAATGATCTAGCTAAGGGGCTGAAACACATGGGAAATTATCAACTGTCACCAGGCAGGTACAGATAAGGAATGCTGGGCTAGGAAGGCTCTCTGAAAGAGGAGAGACTTGTGATGGGCCTTGAGGACTGAGCTGGTTCATTCACTTGTGAAAATTCACTTGGGAAATGTTTATTGGCCACCTACTATAAGCAACACCCTGGGCTAGTACTGGGGATACAGAAGTGAGCCAGACAGGACTGGTCCTTGCCCTCGGACAGCTTGCACTTGACTTGGAAGATAGGCATCAAACAGCTAATTACATCATTTATCCTTAATTGTAGTTGTGAGTACTAACAAAGAAGGACAGGGTCCTGGGAGAAGCCTCTAGCAGGGGCATTTGACCAACATTACATGAGCTGAATTGTCCTAGACTCCTGAAGTGTGGTCCACCCACCAGCTTGTTATACATGCAGAATCTCAGGCCCCTCCCCAGTGCTAGTGAATCAGAATCTGCATTTTTAACTCAATGCCAGGTGATTCTTAATGCACATTAGATTTCTAGAAGCAGTACTAAGATAACAGTATGCAGCAAGAGAGCAGAGGACTCCTGGATCACACGAGTGTTCAAATATCTGGATTAAATGGAACAGACACCCCTTTTCCTGGATGATAGTTCTCCACCTGAATCAAATGTGGAGGAGTCTGTATCTCTTGCACAGATGCTGAAGGGTACCCAAGGTCAGTTAACAGGTCACTCACCTTTGCCTCTCATGGGGGGCCTCTTTGTCTACTTGTATCTTATTTTCAATTATACATCTACTGGGTCAGGATCCCTGTTCCAAAATAGGAGATCTGCTCTGTTTGGCATCCATATTTCCCTCCTGTTTCCCTCCCTCCACTCTCAGTGCTGGCTAATGCGTTCCAGATGAGGTGCGAGCAGCTGCTAATTGTACCCGGATCAGCCTTGATTTGTGTTTCAGTCAGCAAGGCACCTCACTAATGGGTCTGAAACTTGGCAGCAGGCCTGGGATCAGTGTCAAAGGAAACAGATCCAAAAGGCACACCGAGAAAGGCAAGGAGACAGGGAGTGGATGGAAAAGGTTTGGAGGATGAAAGGAGGGGGAGGGAATCAAAGGGACAGGAGAGAACTAGAGTGGTTTTTTGGGGGAAATCACCAGAAAAAAAGATGGGGGAAAGCAGGGGATGTGGAGGAGGGGGAGAGCTGCAAACACAGGAAAAAGGGGTGGGAGAGGCAAAGGGGAAGGGAGCAAGGGCCTCTGTACTTCTGAGAGTAGGCAAGATAATCGCACTGTATTTTGCGACGCGGTCCAACGCTGACGATGTCTGGGGTTGCTCACCCACCCGCTGTACATGTAACCGTGACACTGTACACCAGGGGAGGGGGTGTGTGTGTCAGATAGGGCAGCCCCCTCCTTTCTGCAGGCAGTAATCTGACACCTCTCTGTTCTCTCTGGCCCCCAGCTTTCCAAGGGCTTGGCAGGGAGCACTGAACTCTGACAGCAGCCAGCGAGTGAAGGCTCAAGTTCCAAGCCTGACAGAGTTGGGGGCCCAGACACACCTTGGCTTTATGAGCTCAGGCCCGAGGAAGGGCCTCTCCTGGCTTGAGCTCTGGGAGCCTGATTTCCTGGAATCGACTTGGAGAGGGGCCTCGTTAGGGGAAGCTAAGAACTGAGGCCTAAGGGCTTTCTGAATTGTACACGTTCATTGTACTTATATATATATATATATATATATATATATATATATATATATATATATATATATAAAAAAAA
>NW_006785848.1:125115-133187 GCF_000442215.2 Lipotes vexillifer
TATATATATATATAAAAGAAACCTGTGTAAGAGGAGGAAATCCACTTGCCAATATGAATTCCAAATTGTTTGAGTGGGGGATAGTCCACATACCTGAAAATTTGTGCAGGGAAGAGAGAGTAAGGGAAAAATAGGGAGAGGCACAAGAACAGGAACAGATGGAGATCACCAGTGGACAAGCTGAAACTTGCTTAGGGCATCAGCAAAGCAGTGCCACACCCACCCCTGCCCCCAGCAAGAAACAAACAAACCTGCGTTTTGGAGAAAAAAAATTAATACTTCCAAAAAAGCATTTGTGTTCAAACAAAAACTTGTACGAGAAAGTTCACAGCAGCACTATTTACAATCTCTGAAAGAGGGAAACCACCCAAATGTCCATCAACTGATGAGTGAATGGATAAACAAAATGTGGTATATTCATATAGTGGAATATTATCTAGCCATAAAAAAGAAATTAAGTACTGATGCATGCTACAACAATGATGAACTTTGAAAACATTATGCAAAGTTAAAGAAGCCAGACACAAAAGGCCACGTATTGTATCATTTCATTTATATAAAATATCTAGAAATGGCAAATCCATAGTGACAGAACACAGTTTTAGTTGTTGCTGTAGGCTTGGGGGAGGGGAGAATGGGGAATGCCTGCTTAATGAGCATGGAATTTCCATTTGGGGTGATGCAAAAGATCTGGAACTAGATAGTGGTGACTGTTGTACAACTTTGTGAATGTGCTTAGCGACAGTGAATTGTACATTTTAAAATGGTACATTTTGTGTGGTATGTCTTTTACAATTAAAAAATGCCCCCAAAAAGCATCGAAATAATCATTATCGTCAAAATCTGAAAAAAACAATTTGTTCTCCCATAAATTTGTTTTATAGTTAGGTACTGCTTTTATTTTGATTCATGTTTGGAGGGGTGGTATTATAATGTCTCTAACTGTTGCAATATGACCCTAAAAGGGAACAAGAAGTTCTGGTGAAGAAAGGAAAAGGGTGATGGGAAATAGGAGGGGAACAGTCAAAGAAAGTCAATTACCTATAGGGTAGAAAATAAAAGAGCAGGGATGGTCACCAAAGAAAGGTGGCCAGGATGAAGTGTGGAGAAGGAAATGTTTCATCTGGGAGAGAAAGAAACCTCAGACATAAAAAGAGAGCAGAGAACAAGGCAAATCTTTGAGTGGTGCCAGACAGCATGCGAAAGAAACTTAGATGAACGAAAAGAGATTCTTAAATCAAAACAAAACTACCGAAGAACAACAGAAAATGTCAGTTCTTCATCTCACAACCCCTTTTATTTCCCTTGGGATGAGCTCTTACAGCCATGAGGTGCCATAAATATGGGGGCTAGGATCTGAGGGTGCGTGTTCTGTGGGGATAGATCCCTCCTCTCTATAAGGTGGACCTTCTTAACTAAGGCCATTACCCAACAATGGCTGGTCTCCCTACCCTGTTATATGACTAAGCAGAGACTGGACAGGCCCCAGTCAGACATGTAGAAAGGAGAGCTGTGCACTGAGCAGGCAATCAGGCAGGATCATTTCTGAAATCTCTCACAATTCTGTGACCTTGCCTGTGAATGGTTCTAAACCGAGTGCAGGCACCTAACAAAAGTAGGTTGGTCACTGGGTCAGGGGATCAGTCTGTCAATGTTTACCACACACAAGTGCTCTATTTAAAAGAGGATTTGTTGGAGGGACTTACAAGGCCCTGCCTTGTAGAGAGCTGTTAGACAGGAAGTACTGAGGTTGAGATGGTAACTTTCTGATATTATTATATATCCAGGTAGATGGGATATAAGGATTTTTTAAAATATGTTTTAAATTTGAAAATGCACATAAAAAAGATGAAAATAAAAATCACCCATAATGCCATTACACTGGTAGTTATAGCTTTGCATAATTACGTATACTTAGATTATACTGAGCGTACTGTTTCGTGTGAATATCTTTCTAGGTCATTAGTCTGCAACAATATTATCATGATGTGTGTGTGTGTGCGTGCGCACGTGCATGTACGCCAGTGTGTTCAAAAACTTTATGATGGGGCTTCCCTGGTAGCGCAGTGGTTTAGAGTCCGCCTGCCGATGCAGGGGACACGGGTTCGTGCCCCGGTCCGGGATGATCCCACATGCCGCGGAGCGGCTGGGCCCGTGAGCCATGGCCGCTGAGCCTGCGCGTCTGGAGCCTGTGCTCTGCAACGGGAGAGGCCGCGGTGGTGGGGGGGCCCACGTACCGCAAAAAAAAAAAAACTTTATGATGAAAACAAAATAGGGAGATGGGAGCAAGAATGATTCTGGGCAGACAGTATGGGCTTATTTTGCCAAAGAAAGCACAGAAGTTGCACCCTGTTTTGCAAAAACCATCAGTGTTTGGGAATGATCCTGAGGATGATGATGAGCATGTTGCAGTAGGGACTATACCTTCAGCCTTGGTTCTGGAATGAAGACAGTATGGGCCTACAGCCATGCACGGTGGACATGTAGCATGAGCAAGAAATAGACCTTTGTGTTGTAAGCCAAACATACACACACAAACACAGAACAAAATGTACAAATGACCAGACCACCTGCATTTTCTAAGACTTCAAGGAAGGACCCCTGTGAAAGAAATCAGCTTCTGGAATCTGGGTTCCTGCCTTGTGCATATCTGCTAATGCATTTGAATCTAATGAGGATGGTGGGGTTTTCCAGGCTGAAACTATAAACTCTCTAGACAAAGCCCATTCTTTAACTGTATGGGGACTTAGGGGGATATCTCACTTCCTATGCAAGGAAGAAGCCTGTAAGGGGCTGCCCAGTCCTTTGTCCCAGGTGGAAGAAGATGGACATAGCAGGTGTCCTCCTAGGCTCTGTTGAGCAGAGGTCTGATCTATGGAGAGGTTAGGAGGAAGAATTCAGGGAGCAGGAAGCAGACACTGTTTTCTGAACACTGGAGCACCAGCCACTTACTAGCACAAGATACAACTCAAGTAGGAGGCCAAGGCTACCCCCACCTGCAAGGCTGCATCTGCCATCTTCCAGATGAGGAAGGCTTTGCTCAAGTGGCCTGAGACCTGCAGGCTTTATGTCTTTCTCCCCGCTTCAGGCCTCTCTGCAGCCTACAACCACACACTGGCGGTTGAAATACACATCTGTTTTCCCTGTAATTGGGGCTTTGGGGGGCACAACCTTTCACAGGCTAGGGGGCAAGTACAGCACTGGAGAATCACACATATATGTGGGCACAGTGACTCCCAGGCTGCCCAGTAACCTGATGAGTATGTGATCCTACAACTGCCTCTTACTGCACTCCGCATACATTCCTAAGTCCTTGTTATGTTCTGCCAGGCCCCATGTGGCCTGTACCACGACATCCCCTCTAACCTCTGTGACCTTGTCCCCTATGATGCCACCCTCACTCACTTATTTCCAGCCCTAGGGGCGTCCCTGTGGCACCAGCACACTCCCGCCTACCTCTGGGCTCACTGTGCCCTTTGCCTTGGATGCTCTTCCCTCTGTCTGCATGGCTCCCTCTCACTTCATTCCAATTCTGCTCAAATGTCACATCATTACCACCCAAGCATCTGTGTCCATCCTATCTAGAATAGCATCCTCCCTCCATCACTTATCTATTAACAGGAGGGAAAAGTGCTAATAGAACCAGGGAAGGGGATAGACAGGTAAGTGATGGAGGGAAGGTATATATAACTACATAATTATAGAAATATATATTAAAATACATAGATAGATATCATCTGTCACCCCCACTAGAATATAGGTACCAGGAGAGCAGGGATTTTGTTTTGTTCACTGCTATATCCCTGGTCCCTTAAACAGTATATAGCATACAAGGTTTAGTGAACAGTGGTGGAATGAATAACTGGTCACTCCTTCCTTTCCTGCTGGCTGATTACCTTTCAGTCCATAACTTGGAGCCTTTTCTCTCATGTCTCAATATCTTTTTCTTACTTAAGTCTCAAGTCACTGCCATAGTTTCAGACAGAAAATGCCGTCAAACCACCTGAATCCCAACTCAGGGAACAACGGAAGGACCTGCCTGTAGAATTTCCTTGGCTATAGCTGCCTTTCCATTGGACACAACCTCTTCCTCATCAATTCTGAATCCCCTGACTCAAATGAATCCTCTCTTCTTTCTACCCCATTAGAAACAGGTGGGGCTCTCTTAAAACCACTGAGGCTAGCCATGTCTCACATGTGTGCTAACTAATGCCCCAGATGTTAAAAGACCTTATCAGATATATCTAGCTGCTGACTGTGTAGGGCAGCAGTAGAAGGGCATCTCCAGGCCTCTACCATCTTGGCTCTCACACACAGCTGTTATCATGACTATAAGAAACCTCCTCTATCCTTCAGCCCCCACTTCTAACTCTACCCCAAGATTCTATGTCCATGGTACAGTCTATGAGACTGACTTGAGATGACCTGGCCTCCTGGAACCCACATCTCCTAATTCTCCTCTCTGTGGCTGCCCATCACTCTGTTCTGCTGGACCCCAAGCAGCCCCACCATTCACCTCCCCATAGCCCAAGCCCTGGGAGCACCTGATGAATGAGGCTAATATCCTCAGAGTGACCCACCATGTGTGACCCAATGGCAGCAGAGCTTCTGACCACTCCTCTCAGTTTAGAACCTTGTATAAGCAGGACATGGTCTCAAAATGCCCTCAAAAGATGAGAAAACCAAAGGACAAATCCTTAAAGCCTGAGTGGTGCTCCTTGGAAGTAAGTCAAGATGCTCTGGAGCCCAGTTTGGGGTCATAAGTGGCCAGCTTCTCTGCTCTTTTGAGGTTGTAAGGACACTGGGCAGGGGCGGGGGTGTTGGCTGTTGCTTCTGCAAACTCAGATGCTGCCATCTTGGGAACTGGCGGAGGCTTTCCAGCCCTGCAGGAGGGCAGCTTTTCCTGTTCAGGTGCCTGTCTGGGATTCTGGCTTCATCTGAAGGAGGGAGCTAGGACCCATAAGGCTGGGAGGCTATGGCTGGTGAAGACGAAGAGTCAGGATGGCTCTAGCTTGTTACAGGCGCCTCATTACACACGTCTAAGCTTGACTCCCTCTCAAGCCCTGCTCAACCAAGGCGTGGTGACTGGATGACTCCCACCCCTCACTCCCACCTCCCTCAACTTCCACTGAAATGCAATGTATTGGGGGATCTTTTTCAGCTGTAATGAGTTTTTCTATAACTCCTATGCCAGAATCTTTATCTTTGAGGAAAAACAATATCAACATTATGTAGACAGGAAGCATCTACACGTCCAGCAGAAGACATGACACTATGATACACAGAGGTGAAGAAATTCAAATGTTTATGCACACATGTCATCAAAGCATCTTAGAATCCTCCTTTCACTTTCACATACACTTAGCCCGTGGAGCTTTGGACATGTTCATTCACCTACAGCAGACAGATGGATGGAGTGGATGTCAGAATAAGTCCAAGCCCTCTTACCTAGCAACATAACCAGGAGTGGAGAGGATCTGAACCCAGATTCTCATCACCTGCACCCCACCCCCCATCTGCTTTGATTCCTGATCATTCTCTAACCTGCACTAGTCACATAAGAAACAACTTATTGATTGATATTCAATATAATGTATAATCAAGAAGGTAATTATAAAAACTCTCTTCCATCAGAAGGCCTTTCTAAGCATGAAACAAAGCTAGAAATCAGAAGTGAAAAGATTAATCAATTTGACTACATATGAACTGCCGGGTAAAGTCCTTGATAAGCAGAATCAAAAGACACATGCCACACTGGGGGAAAACAGGCATCTTATATCACAAACAGTTAATTTCCCTCATGAATAAATAACTTGGAAAATAGCAATAAAAAAATCTTACCAACACAATAGAAGAAAGGGTAAAGGATGTTAATAGATATTTAATAGAAAAGAATATGCAAATAGCTCTGAAATGTGTGAAAGATGAACAATCTCATTCATAATAAGAGAAACTACTTAAAAATACACTGACATACCATTTTCACCTATCAAATTGATGAAGTCCAAATAGTTTGATAAACTGACTTGGTGAGGGTTTAGGGAAAAAGGCACTTCCATACACTGTAAGTAGAAGCATAAAATAATATATTTTATGAAGAGAAATTTGGCAATATTTATCATAATCACAAGTGTTCATACTATTTTACTCCCTTCTTGGAATTTATCCTAAAATACTCTCTCATCTGTGAAATGATGCATATATAATGCTATTTATTGCATTATTTTAAATAACGAAAGGTTGGAAACAAATGTCCATCAGTGGGGGCTAAATTATGATACACTTATGGAAAGAAACATTTTCAGCTTAAAAAAGAATGAGAATGCTTTTCTATGTGCTGCTGTGAAAGATTTTTTTTAATGTTTTTTTTTTTTTGGCCACGCCCCGCAGCATGTGGGATCTTAGTGCCCTGACCAGGGATCAAACCCGTGCCCCCTGAATTGCAAGCGTGGAGTCTTAACCACTGGACCACCAGGGAAGTCCCTGAAAGATTTTTAATATATATTAAGTGAAAAAAAAAAGGGGTATGTAGTATATGCCATCTTTTTGTAGAACAAAGTGGGGAAATAGGTGTACATATTTACCTGTATATAAAATAGCTATGCAAAGATACACACAAAACTGGTAATGTTGGTTGTCCTGAGCAAGAGAGCTAGGTGGCAGATGTGAGAGAGATATTTTACATATATACTTTCAAACTTCCTAAATTTTGTGAATGTATTACCTCTTCAAAACTTTTCAAGCAATTTGTTTTTGTTTTTGCGAAATATCAATTAATTTAATCATCAACTTCAAAAAATTAAAATCTTGGATAAAAATCTCTTCAATAAAAGCAGCAAATAACATTAAAAAAATTCTTATTCTTAACTCATGGTTGGATAAGGGAGAGAGAGATGGACCGTGTGAGAAAGTGGGAGGAATAGATGCCAGCCAGAAGACTAGGGAGGGATGATGGGGAATGAGGCAGAAAGCAGACAAGGAAAGAGGAATGCACCCGAGAGAATCACAAATTAGGGAGAAAGGAAGGGCAGCCTTTGCTGCAGTAGGTGCCCTGGGTGAAAATGCCACTACTGCACTTTGGCATTCACTTCTGGGTGTGCTTCAGACCAGACTGTCCTTTGTTACTAGTGCTCTTTGAGACTGAGTTTATTTTTCCATGGACTTCTTGGGGTTTCTCTTGTATATAAGGAATTGACAAAGGTTTGAGAAATTTACTGACGAAATATGGAGGTCCTCTGACCCCACCAGAGAAAATAAACAAGTGTAAAGTGGTACTTATGGGAGGATAAAATAACTGTGACTTCATGATTTGACAGGCAATATCAATAATATGAATTGTGGCTATTCAGTGAGTTTATCGGATTTACCTATATATGTATTATAAGGGGTGAGAATAACTTATAACGCCACGCGGTTTACCCCAGTACATTTTGCTTCCTTATTAATAATGATAACTGTTCCCATAACACTTTTTTTTTTTTTTTTTTTTTTTTTTTTGGGGTACGCGGGCCTCTTACTACTGTGGCCTCTCCCGTTGCAGAGCACAGGCTCCGGACGCGCAGGCTCAGCGGCCATGGCTCACGGGACCAGCCGCTCTGCGGCATGTGGGATCTTCCCAGACCGGGGCACAAACCCGCGTCCCCTGCATCGGCAGGCGGACTCCCAACTACTGCGCCACCAGGGAAGCCCTCCCATAACACTTTTAACAAACCTCCACTTTAGAAGGTATCGACTACACTAGAATAGTTTGCTTATGTATCTTCTCTTGTGCACTAGTTCGTGAACTCTCTGAGGCAAGTGGGTTTTATCATTCTCATCCTCGTATTCCCAAACCTAGCACATCATAGGTGATCTCTGCTGAATTTAACTCATTTCAAATTGCTAGCAGTTAGGGGTTACATTTGGCTGCAGGCAATGACGTACCCAACAAATGGCGCCTTAAACAAGATATGACTCACAGGTGGTAGGCCAGCGTTAGTGCAGTGTCTGCTGGGAATCATCAGATATCTGGGCTGCATCAAAATTTCTGCTCGCCAGCCTGCCATTCTGTGGTCCTTCTCTCAGGGAAAGAT
>NW_006785848.1:133197-213865 GCF_000442215.2 Lipotes vexillifer
CTCAGGGAAAGAGGCTGGTCCCGGCGTCCACACTCGCATCTGAAGTGCAGCGCAAAGAGCAAGAGGCCAAAGCGTGGCAACTGCTCAATACCTGACTCCAGCGAGCTCTGTTCATTATCTCATTGGCCAGAATTGGAACACGTGGCCTGCCCTGGCCACAGTGGAGTCTGGGAAGTTGAGTGGTTTAACTGACAGCACTGTTGCACCTCATAATAAAATCAAGGTTCTCTTAGTATGGAAGAAGCGGATAACGAACAGTAGCGTTGGTCACAAGTGTGTAAAGGCCAAATACACAAACACATTTCCAGCTCTGAAACCTCCCTCTCATTAGCCATGTTTCTCCTTGTCTGTAGATTGGCACTGGTGACGTTCCACGCTTCTGCAAATCCCAGCCGGTTCAATTTGACTACAGAATGTCAGAGGCCCTGCATTTCCTTCCTCCTACCTACCCCCTTTCCCGGGAGTCATGTTCCTGGCATCTTTTAAGACTCTAACTAAAATAACATAAGTGCTTGGGGGGCAGCGGGCAGTACCTTCCCTCGACTCTATGGGCTGTCTTCAGGGTTGAGGATTGGATGTTCCTGAGGGGCAGAATTGGACGCAAATTCCTTCTCATTCTGTTGTTCTTCTGCAATTCCAGCCCCTCCCCGCAACGCAGCAGTCCTCGGTGGATTGTATCATGGGATTGTCTCCATCAGTGTATTTCTTACAAACATCTGGCGGCAGAACCTTGCCTGTTCCAATGCTCTGAGTCCTCTCAGACCACAGGCGTTTTCCTGGATGGTCAAGTGATCTTTCCCCTGAGTCTGAGGAGGAAATTTGTGCTGGTCTCTTGGGCTTCCTTCTGAGCAGGGGAAGGTTGTTTATTCCACATAATTAATGGACAGAGAAACTGAACCTAATTTATTTTACTCATAGGAATGCAAGTCTATTCTTTCAAGAGAAGAATGTGTGTCTTTGCCTCACCCAAGCTGACTCACAATTTCCCAAAAGGGGTAGATACACTTGGGCCAAAGTTGACGGAAAGGAGCAATTCTCAAATAATCTAAAAGAGAGATTAAACACATTTTTAAAAGAAATCATGTTTCTGTTTTGGTCTTACCATTTTAAGCTCTTTGTGTGATCATCTAAAAATATTATTGAAAGGCATTTAATGAGGATTTTTGGATTATGGCTATGTGTTACGGATTAGATTTCTGTGGCCTTTCAGAATTTTCTAACTCTTTAGGAAGTCAACATTCTTTAACTTATTGTGAACCAAGATTATTGGATTTTACTCACACATCTGAAGCTAAATAGGGAACGGCACATTTTCAAAGCCTGCCTGCTGTATACAGAGCAATGTGCTAAGGATGGTGATAAATTACGAAGCTGTGGCTCTGAGACCCTGTCCAACTGCATTTGCAAAACTCTTTGCAGATGAGTTTTATGAATTCTTTAGAGTAAATCAGCAAAACTTACGTCCTTCTCAGCAAAGGTCATTGATTCCACACTGGTAGTAGTCATGTGTCTGCATAGTGGTAAAGGAGATAGCAGAATGGGAAAAGCATGGCTTCAGAACCAAGCCTATGTCCAGCTCTGTTGCTTGTATTAGGGAAGCTACTCCTAGCAAGTAGCCTCGCTTTGCCGGTTTTTCCATCTGTAATCCTGCCTTGTAGGGTTGCTGTTACTGAATGTACAGTTCTTGCCTCATGGCAAGGTACTTAGTAGATGGTAGTTATCATTCATATGCAAAGCTTTCCCCAGCGTTTAGCTTCCTCTGAAACCTGCTAAACTCAAAACAGGATGGGCATTGGTCTCAGCACTGCCTCCCATGACATGGATACTGCTGTCACTGACTTGGTGTGGCGCCTCTCCTACTCTCCCACTCCCATTTACTCTGCCTGGAACAGTTTCTCCCAGGCAGACATCATCTCCTCTGAGAAACTTCCCTTGAGCGCCAGGATTGGGTTAGGTGCCTGAGTGCCCCCAGAGCCCCCAGGGCTCACCTCCATGGCAGCCCTTAACTGACAGTGCTCTAACTGCCTGCCTCCTCTGGGGACTGTGTTTTGCTTTGTTTTGACAGGGTAAAGGTCATGGTAGCCACTCTTTTCTTTTAAACAGCTTTATTGAGGTATAATTAAAATCCCATAAAATCCACTCCTTTTCAGTGTACAATTCAATGGTTTTTCAGTAATTGTACAGAGTTGTGCAATCATCACCACAAACTATTAGTATCAGAACAACTCTACCACCCCAAAGAGGCCCCTTGTGCCCATCTGCAGTCACCCCATTCCCCAGCCCCAGGGAACCACTAATCTACTTTCTATCTTGATAGATTTATCTTTTCTGGAAATTTCATATAAGTGGAATCATACAATACATAGTTTTTGCATCTCAATTTCACTTAGCATGAAGTTTTTGAGTTTTATACACATTGTAGTCTGTACCAGTAATTTGTTCCTTCTTCTTGATATATAGTATTCTGTTGCATGCACACACAGGGACTCTGCTCTTTGGACTAGTATCCTGTGGCTAGTTCAGTGCCTGCATATTACAGTAAAAGCTGAGAAAACGTGTGTTGCTTGAATTAGGTTCACACTGTGATAATACTGAAGTTGGTCTGACATTTTAATGCAAATAGTAACGAGGGAAGCAGACAAAACACACAAATAACCTGTGCCCTGTTTTGGCGATGTCAAGGTATTAACTAGAGGGACTCCTCAGTAGCTTCTTACCTTGCCACTTTACCTTGTGTGAATTTTTAAAATTCTCAAGTGAGAAACACCCCTTCTCCCAGCTATTCTGACCTTGCTTTCTTCTCATTTTCCATGCCAAAACTGAATGCTCACATTTGTCCCAATACATAGTGGATATCTTATAAATATTTATTCACTTTTTCAATACTTATGTAATGTGCACCTGCTGTGTACATTATTTTAGGTGCTTGGGATATTTCAGTGAACAAAATAGACAAAAATCTCTACTTTCCTAATGATGAATGTTTCCACATTTGGGTATCCACAACATCAGTAATGCTTAAGAATTTGGCCCACAAAAGCCTTAACATGTTTTCCAAAAATCATTGTACCTGAGGTCAAAAGACATGAATAAATTATTCACATAGGAAGAAATACGGAAAATTATTCAACACGTAGAAAACAGATCAGCCTCAGTAATAGTGAAAGAAATTAAAATATAAACAATTTCATAGAAGTTAGTGGAAGCATACAATTTTAGGTTATCAAAAAGAAATTTAAATTATTATATGCAATGTAGAAAGGGTTACAGAAAACCAAAAATGCTAATAAACTGCTGATGCTATTATAAATGGATCAGGCATTTGGAAACAGATCACATCATTGATCTAGAAATTTAATTGTTTTTGTGAATGTCCAAAGGAAATAATTTAGGGGGAAAGTTATACCAGTGCTATTAATAAAAGGAAAAAACCAGTATATTCCAAATGTCCCACCATTTGTGAGTAAATAAGAAACCTAAGGGCTTCCCTCGTGGCGCAGTGGTTGAGAGACCGCCTGCCGATGCAGGGGACACGGGTTTGTGCCCCGGTGCGGGAGGATCCCACATGCCGCGGAGCGGCTGGGCCCGTGAGCCTTTGCCGCTGAACCTGCGCGTCCGGAGCCTGTGCTCCGCAACGGGAGAGGCCACAACAGTGAGAAGCCCGTGTACCGTTAAAAAAAAAAAAAAAAAGAAACCTAAGGTATGATAGGATGGAATGCTCTTATCTACTAAAAGCAATGGGAAAAACATACACTCTATGATACACAGAATGTATATACAAAATAACAGATAAAACAAAGGATATTATGCAAGAACTGATTACAGCTAAATAAAACATGTACCAGAAAAGAGCATAAAGTGATACACATATTTGTATTTGAGAATTTTTTTGTGACATATATAATGGATTTTTAAAACTCAGTAGCCACTCTTCCCTGCCCCCCACCAGCCCCACCTTACATGGCAAAGCTTGATGTCCTTGCAAAATATAGTCTCCACTTCTACCTCCTTTTCCGGTTCTTTACATAAGTAAATTAAGAGGACATTATTATTCTCCTTAGGTGCTGTTCCCAGGCCTACTCCACCAGCACAGATTCCCCTGAACTGAGGCAGGAATTGCCATCCATAAAGGGGGAGGGTCTTGCCCAAGGTCTCCCAGATAGTTAGTGGCCAGGATACTATAAAACATAAGTCTCAAACTTTTCATCACCGACCACAGTCCCTGGTACATAGTAGGAATCCAAGATAACGTGTTGAATGACTGAATGTCTTTTATGACAGAAAATTGATATGCCAGAATTCACCAAAATGCCCACATCCTGGGGTTCTTGGCTCTGGGTACCCAGCTGAGAGTCAACATCTGAGTATGAAAGATTTGAACTCATAGAGCAGAACCAAAAACCAAAATAAAACAACAAAACCAAAAACAAAAACCCAACAAAAAACAAGAAAAGGAAGCCTAAGCAGTATTCTGCCTTGGTAGAAGGCTGCTATTCTACCTAAAATACTTGGAATAGTCCTAATTTTCATAGATGTGCCTGCTGCCCTGCAGATCTAGGTCCTGGACCAATTTAAAGCTATGGGTTTATTTTGGTTTGTTTTAGGCGGCCTGCTGTGGCATCTTCCTCTTACGGCTGACGACTGTGTCTGGTTGAACCAACACTTGGACTCTTATTTGGATTAGAGCATAATGCTCATTGTCATATTTTAAAAAGAAGCAGAGCTGGTATATGAGGTCCTGGAGGAAGACAGTGACATCTCTCACTGAAGAACTGGGGCAATAGGAAAAAAAATTGAGATGGAAAAAGGTGTCTGGCTACTTGTGTTTGTTTTGGAAGCAGTCCAGGCTAGGGGGAAAGATCTCCATTCTAATGTGCGATCCGGGGCCAGTCACTCTGATCTCAGTTTTTCCTAGGGTAAATGACAATCCTGATTAAGAAGTTTAGAGGAAGTAAACAAACTAATAGTGGTGATGATGGTCACTGGAATTGAATTCAGCATGGCAATAATTTTAAAAAGAAGCAATTGATGTGATGTCATTTCTTTTGAAACAATGCTAAGTAGGAGAGAGTGACCAGAGGAGGCCATGCTTACAAAGAGGAAGGGAAATTACCGGATGACAGGTTTTATACAACAAGGAGAATGAGAAAAATCTTTGGCCGGTTTCATTCACCTACCTTCCAGCTCCCTCTAAACACTGAATAGTCATGAACCTCGGCCAAAGTTTAGTCTCCCTGTTTCATCATCCTTGCCCTAATAGCATAATGTTCATCATGGGACACTGGCAGGTAGCTGTGTTGAATAGAAAGGACAACAGACGGATTTGAAAGCTTGGGTGTGGACCCAAGTTCCTCCACACATTAGCTGCGTGACCTGGAGAGGTTTTTTTCATCCCTCTCATCCCAGGTTTCCTCATCTGTAGCCAAGGGAAGAACAACCTGTTTCACCTACCACGCACACTTTACAAACTGCAAAGTGCATGACAAATGCCTTTTGTGGTTTTTCCTTAGCCTCTTTTGGCCTCAGTTTCTGCATTTGTCAAATAGGGACAATGACATCTATCTTACCAGGCTATTAATGGCTCTAGGTGAAAGCCCTCTGCATATAACAGGGCCTCACATTACAGCTCACCCGAGATCTATAGGCTCCAGGTTTTCTAGCACATACTGGAATATTTATTTCCAGTGCGACATTCTTTCTGTCCTGTTAAATTTCACCCTCAGAGAACTTGCAGTTCCCTTGGGAAGCTAAGACCCTCTCGTGGTTTACCTGGCCCCCCTCTCTTACGGGAGCCTGCCACTCTAGGAAGCTGGGAGCCACATCTGACACAAGAAGCTCTTGCTTCTCTTCTCCAAGGGGATTTAGGCAGGCCACTTACTCCAAACACTCCGGCCATGCTGATTAGAGGGAGACCCGGGACGAGATGAAAAAGCCAAGTGGACAACTAGAAGACACTAAGAAGGAACTCGCAGACCTGTGCCACTAACAGCCCTGGGGATGCCAAGTGTGAGGAGGGGCTGTGTCCCCCAGGGCTGCCGTCTCCTGTCTCGCCTCCCAAACAGACAGCCCC
The DNA here is from genome assembly GCF_000442215.2 of Lipotes vexillifer. Taxonomy (NCBI): domain Eukaryota; kingdom Metazoa; phylum Chordata; class Mammalia; order Artiodactyla; family Lipotidae; genus Lipotes; species Lipotes vexillifer. Next base: position 139,268 of record NW_006785848.1, read on the forward strand.
TTCCATTCACATCCACATACGTCTGTTCTCTGCCTCTTGAGTGGGTCTGAAACTGGAAAACATCTGCACTAGTTTCATCCGGGTGTGATTTATAAGGACTCCCTGCGGTCCCCTCTCGCCTTTCTCCCCCTCTTCACCTCTGGGGCTTGGGGGTTTCGGGGTTTTTTTTTCGTTTTTAAACAGGCTTGTGTTTCTTGAGACTGCGTCACCTTGATTTATTATGCCCTGGACTCATTAACAAAAGACTCTGGGACAGGTCATTTATTTTCTGAGTGGCGATTTCCTGTCTTACCCCAGCCGTACTCGGCAGGGGCCTGGTGGAGCACAGACTTATATGAGCTGCACTGTCACGGTGGGAGAAGAGAATCGAGCAAGGAAGGTTCAGGGGGCAGAAAGCGTCTCTTTTCTTTAGAGCTTTTCTCCTCACTTTAATATTTCCTTCAGAGTCCCTTTTGGTAGTTCTTTTTTTCCTCCTCCAGCAAATGGGACAAAGTTTAACAAATAAGTTGTGGGGTTGCCTTCTTAAAGGAACAAACACTGACCTTTTTTCTCTATTTCATATTTGAATTGTTTAACATTTATATACAAAAAAAATTATATATATGTGTGTATATATACATATATACATGTGTATATATTACTCTCTATATAGGGTACTAGTGGGCACCCAGGCTAAGCATGAATTAGATGAATTAAACTTTATGTTCACTATGGGCAACATTTTAATCAGGCCCTTATTAAAATTATACATTCATGTTTGGGCACTAAAAACCAGAGATGTTAATAATTTAGAGATAGACCATAAGGTAAAAATGAAATCATTCAAGATTTTCAGGTAGGACCTTAGGAGGAAGATGAAAGGAATTGGCATTGCTTAGCCTGAAGATGAGAGGCTGAAGAGTGATTTATTAACTGTTTTCAGGTCTCTGGAAGGTAGTTATATATAGGAATGATGGTGACCACCTGTTTTTCTGACTGCACTAAGGACAGAATAAGAGGAAGTAGAATTAAACTATAGCAAAGTGACAAAATAATAGTAATAAGGGTGAGTAGCCATGGCTAAAGTCCGTTAAGAAAATGTGATACATCTGTAAGGTGGTAAAGTTGTTAGTCCCATTTTATAGATTAATGAATGGAGGCTCAGAGAGGTTAAGCAATTTGCCCAAGGTCACACAGTGAGGATGTGACAGAATCAGGTCTAGCTGCCTCCAGTGTATGAGAAGGCTGACTTATAGAGCAAAGAAGTTAGCCAAAACAAACAAACAGGGCTTCCCTGGTGGCGCAGTGCTTGAGAGTCCGCCTGCCGATGCAGGAGACGCGGGTTCGTGCCCCGTTTCGGGAAGATCCCACATGCCGCGGAGCGGCTGGGCCCGTGAGCCATGGCCACTGAGCCTGCGCGTCCGGAGCCTGTGCTCCGCAAATGGGAGAGGCCACAACAGTGAGAGGCCCGCATAACGCAAGGAAAACAAACAAACAAACAAACAAACAAACAAACAACCTTATCAAGTTTCCATCTAGATTGACTGGTGTTCAGAAGACAGGGGATTCAATCCCGTGAATTTAAGGCCTTGGGATTCTGTGCTATGCCTGACTCTATGCTGGGAGGGCATTATTATCCACTCACCCTCAGCCCAAGAGACAGACAGAGTGGGCACACCCAGCACCACTGCCTCCCGGAAGCACTCTGGAGACCTTTGGCTCGGCTTGGACTGGTCTCTGCTGCCTGTCATGGCTGCACTCCCAGACAAAGGCTGTGGTCTAAGGAAGGCCATGGAGTTGGTGGGCGTGGATGGCTGAGGATCGGGAAAGGCATCCCTGTGCTCACAGTGCATGCCCTCCTAAAAGTCATCCCCGCACGGGAAGGCCAGGTAAGGAGCTTCTAGAGTTTGTTCTACTGTGAGGACTGGAATTCATCCAGAGTCACCAAAGTGTCTGGACTCCTTTTGAGGGGTGTGCAGAGGTGGGAGGGGCAGCTCCTTGCTGTATCAGTGCCCTGTGGGTGGGTCTGTTTGGGAACGGCCAGGATGGAAAAGCTATAAGACACCAGGGCTGATTTGCTGGACGGGACCGATGGCTAACATTTCCTGCACACTTACTCTGCCAGGCACTGTTTGAAGGGCAGTGAACTATCTTAGCTCTTTCAATCTTTGCAAGAATCCTATGAAGTCAGTTATATTATTATCCTTGTTCACAGAAGAGGAAACGAAGCACAGAAAGATCAATAACTCATTCAAGCTCAACAGCTAGGAAGGACTGAAGCTTGAATCCAGACCCAGAAACAGCCTGATCCTGAAGGCTGCATTCATGGCTTAGAATGAGGTGCCTGGATTCCTCCACTTCCTCCCACCCACCCCTGGAGGATCTTTTGCTCTGGGGTCACTGACTCAACAATGACATGGCTTCTTGTTGCCTGGTTTATAAGAAGTATTCACAATTGTAACCATTGTTCTGGTTTAAGCCTTTTACATTCACTCTTCCTCTGTCTCTTTCTTTATCTTAGAGAGCAAACATTTATCAAGAAGCAAACATTTTCTACTCCCCAACTCAGACCTTGGGTATTTAGGGGTTAATTCTTCTCTAATTGTTCAGTTAATTGCTTGGAAGGTGTGGGAGGAGGTAAAAAAGGAGGGTGGGTTTTTCCACAGTCAATCCTACTGGAAGAGGCAAGAAGAGAGAACTAGTGTTTGCCAAGTGCAGACTTGAGCTAAATGTTTTCCCACTAGTTACTTCATTTTCATCCTCCTAGCAGTCCTTTGAGGTAGGTGTCATCAGCACAATTTTGCAAATGAGGGAGGTCAGGTAATTTGCCTGAGGTCACGTCGCCTGTGTACAAAGAGGCTGGGATCTGAACCCCAGAATGTCCCCCTCCAGAGCTGTGCCCAAGACACCATCCACCACTCAGTGCAAAGCGCAAGACAGAGAGGACTCAAAAGGCTCAGCCAGCAGTACGGCGGAAAGCACAGAGATGCTGCAGACCCTGGCAGCATCCTCGAGCTCAGGTTGAGCTCAACCCTTCTGCTTTCCTGGCAGGATTTCAACCTTTGGTGTGTGGAGCAGCAAACTGGACAAACAAGAAGCCATCATTTCTGGGTTCTGCTCTGCCAGAGGCCTGGGCTATGACAAGATGGTTAATGCAAAGTTTGGCATGCCTTCCCTTCTTAATTTAGGCCTCCTCCCAGGAGGGAATCCAGAGGCAGGGAGGGGAACATGAGAAAGGGAAAGGAAAAATAATAAGAGATAAGTGAGAAAAGAGAATATTTATAGGGCTTGGGACATCTAATGGAAACCAGCTGCCTGACTGGGGGTGGGCGTGGGGGGTCTCTGGTCTTGCCTGCAAGGGATTATTAGGCCTTCTTTTGTACACACCTGTGTGTGGAGGGATGTCCGAACAGAGAGGGCAGGAGAGAGGAAAGAGAGACAGAGACAGAGACAGAGAAGGGAGCCAGGAGGCCTGTGGGAGGGCTGTGCACTTGGAACACTGGACATGAGAGAGCTGATATCCCCTCCTGGCCTCACCACCACCCCACCCCCCACCTTCATTTTAAACTGGAGCTGATTCAAACCTGCTGCTCTCGGAAAGAGGCCGTCAGCGTAGTCTCCAACAGAAAGATGATCCACGAGGGGATGTGAGTGTGAGAGAGCAGGGCAATCAGAAAGAATGAGAAAATGAGCCAAGGGAATGGAAAAGGTGAATAAACAGAGGACGATGGAGGAGGGAGAAAGACTGAAAGATGAAAATTGGCCCGAGTGGGGAGCTTGAAGAGAAGGGAGTGACTGAAAGCCTCGAGCTGGAGCAAGTCCAGAGCTGATCCTTCTGGGCCCTGTTCTCTCTCACAGATCCAGAGGGTTGCAATAAAGATGCGTCTGTTTGAGATTTTGCAGGTCTCTTTCCCATAAATCTGTATTTTCTTCTTAATTAAGGCCTTCTGGATCAAAGGTGTCATCCAAGAATTGTGTAAAGAACACAAAGATAGGAAGAGGTATCATCGATGGGAAAAGTATGATCATTAAGGGCCAGCATCTGGGGCACACATTGAGAAAGTTAACAGCAAGGTACTTTCCAGAGGCCAAGTGGTCCTGACACTAAAGCCTCAAGTGTTGGACCCTACCTTTTATTTCTGGCTCTTACTCAGGTTCTTGGGAGAGGATATGCCCATGAACCATGGAGTCGAGCGCCATGTGTTTTTAACTGACATGAGTTCAATAATATGTGTTAGGAAAAGAAAGAAAAGAAAAAGAAAGAAAGAAAGAAGGAAAGGAGAGAGGGTCATTTAAATAGTGAGGATGATTTGCCCATCTTTCAACTCAATGAGTAGTGTTAGATGAGCTGAAATGAGAGATGTGAATCTACTCTTCCCGTGTTCCTTTTTTTTTTTTTTTTTTTTTTTTTTTTGTGCACCTAGTTTGCTTTCAGCCCTATGCTAGGCTCCATAATTTTTTCTTTTTTTTTTTTCTGTACGCAGGCCTCTCACTGTTGTGACCTCTCCCGTTGCGGAGCAACAGGCTCCGGACGCGCAGGCTCAGCGTCCATGGCTCATGGGCCCAGCCACTCCGCGGCATGTGGGATCTTCCCGGACCGGGGCACGAACCCGTGTCCCCTGCATCGGCAGGCGGACTCTCAAGCACTGCGCCACCAGGGAAGCCCTTCCCTTGTTCCTTTTTGATCTTGGTTTCTAGATGTATCTCATAATATGATCTGATTGTGTTTAAAGAAATAATTTATTTTACAAAACATGATCCTTTAAATAAAGTCTAGTGCTTTATCTCCTACCCAACTGAAGGAAAACACCCAGAAAATTATGTTGCATTTGTTGAAAGCTGGTACAACAATTAAAGATGGTATAAAAATGGTGTAACAACTTGTTGAAAGATGGTATAACAAGAAATGTAAGGGATTTTTCAAGTCATTTTAATTAGACTTTTTTTCCACCTAAAAGTGCTGCGTTTAGACTTCACTGTCCATTGGGGTTGGTGAGTGTGTGAAAATATTGAGAGTATTTGGACTTATGGTTGGTTAATGGACTGTTTTCTCCTGATTATCCAGCAAGTCCATAGGTATATAATAAATTGAGAGAGCTCCACAGACCCTTGAACTCAGGCAGAGCCATAGGAGGGGGCCAGTTGAAACCCTCTCCTTTCAACTGTGTCTTTTCCTCTCATCATATACACTCAATTCCTGTCCCTTAGTTTGAAACAAGTGGCTGCCTTGCTATCCTCTGGCACCACCCTATATGTTATAGTGGGTCCTGTGCACTGTCAGCATCTCCCAAAGACAAGCCTCTAGCTCCCTCGCTATCTCAAGGTGGTTTCCCTCGTGCTTGTCCAGCTCATTCACTGATTGACCGTCTTCACTAACTCAGCAACAAGTTTTCTGCGCCAGAAAGATTAGAGAGAAAGTCAGTTCAAAGCCCATGCTAGCAAGAGCAGCTACTTTCCTTTAGGAAAGAACCATTACTACTGCTTTAAGAATTTCAGGGAAAGAAAAGCAGACTTCCAAATAAAAGGCAGGGATGTCGTCCCCTTTGGGAAGAAATTCCTGCTTCTATCCCATCAACTCAACCAGAAATCCTAAGACACTGGGCAGAGAAGGGATTTTTGAGAGTACTTAAATCTCCCTACTTTGACTTCCAGGTCAGACTGCTGCTGGATCCTTATTCTTCAAGAATCACCAGGAATGTGATTCTCAACCTTTCAAAGTAATGTTAGAGAAGATGCCTTGGCACTTTATAATTTTGTGTGCTGAACTCTGCTGGTTTGGTACTTTTTTTTTTTTTTTTTTTTTTTTTTAAAACATCTTGATTGTATCTTCTCCCACAGGAGAGCACTACAATTGAGCTTACCATTTAAAGACTTTATTGAATTGTTTATACTGTCACACATTGTTGACATTCGATTTGCCTGATTGAACAAAACCACCACCACCACTACAGCCTTGAAACCAATAGCTATCTTACAGTCTCATGGAATACGAAAACAAACAAGAAAACATGATTTGATTTGAATCAACACAGTAAAAATACTCCATTAAACAAATATCTATTGGGTAATCCGCCACCAGGGAAGCCCTGGTTTGGTACTTTTTGATCCACTATGTTCCATATTTCCAGGTCATTCTTTATATTACATAATCTTTTAAATTTTTACTTATTCCTCAGTAGACCCCACTGCCTTTAAAAAACAAAATAGCCATCTCTATTTGTGTCTTGATGAACTGTAAAAACATCTTCCACCATTCCTTCCATCCTATGACCAGTCCTCTCTTCTCTAAACTTTCTACTATTTTCTCATTTATATGTGTTTTACACAAAATGCTAGATCTAGGTCAATCACTATGATTATGCTAGTCAGTGAGTGTTAGTAGGAAAAGTAGGAAAACATAGACATAATTCATAGTTTTCAATGGCAAGAACATTATGTGAGGCGTTGGCACTTGAACTTCTTATTCTTACCACGTGAGTTGGTCTAAATGGAAACATTAATTTATTTAAGCAGTCTAGCATACCTAGATGTCAATTTGAATAAAAGGTTTTCACTACCCTAGAAATGGAAAATACAAGGGTCCCATATACTATGTGAAATATATAGGACCATGGTGTTTCATGGCCTGCATTTAGGTCCTAGAGAAAGTTGAGTGCCTTTAAGGCCGTTAAGTACCTCTACTGTGACGACTCACACCACGGGAAACTCCAGAGGTACACTGATCTGGGTGTGAGATGACTTTTTTTAAGGGTCCACTACCACTTCTACTGGGTGAATGGCCAATGATAGCGATAAGGAAAACAAGAGCAGTGGCAGATTTGGGGCAAGAGATGAGTATAATTTTGGTCCGTGACTGAACTAGCTATAAATTCATTTAACCTGACTTCTAGCCAGTCAACTCTTCTCCATTTGACGTGAAAATTTCGCGGAGGTTTTGCCAGATTCTTTGCAGATAAACCTTTTCTATGCATTCCCTAATCTACCGGCCTCAACCATAGAATGCTCACTCCTGTCCAGAGACTCCCAAACAATCATGGATGGGGTTGGAATGGTGCATGGAAGCTGAAGGTTGTGAGAAGTGTTGCACCAACCACTGAGTTCCCTCAGTAGATCCTTCCAGTCTGACTCTTCCACACATTGGCTCCTAACATACTCTTTTATACTCTCTTCTCCTTGTATAGTCTCTCCACCTGAAATTCCCTCACTTCTCTTTGCATGACTGAGTCCTGCTCGTCCTTCAAGATTCAAATACACTTCCTCTTTCTCGACGATGCAGTTCACCATAATTTCCCCCCAGACAGCTTGTAGTGCCTACCTGTCCTCTGTCTTAGGTTTCTGTACTGTCCAGTAATCTCTGCTAGGTTTCTGGGTGTTTAGCAGCCAGCCAGTGTGAATGGGTTCCGTAACTACCCTGATAGAGAAGTTGTAGAATCATCATACTGGACATGAAAGAGATAAAGTGTGGGACTGTGGGGCTCACATGAGAATGGGTAACCAATAGGCTCTTCCTTCATGGGAAGATATTTAGCACAGATAGCATCCTTCTGTTCCTTCTCCCTTCTTTCTCCCAGAGGGAGAATGAGCAGACCCGGGCTTGAACCCAAGGAGACCAGACTGACCTAGATGGGGAAGACTGGGCTGAGCTGTAGTAAGGTGTTTGCAGTTTATGAACAAGTCCTGACATCCCAACTTGAGTGCTGGCAAACAATGTTATCAGCCCAGAAAGTTCTCAGAGATACACCAAGGCCCCAGGCTAAACTGCAAGGTAGGCAAAACTCTTCCCCACTCCTCCTCGTACCCCCACAGTTCCCCAACACCCTGGATACCCTCATACTGCTTTTTTGGGGCCTTTGTCTCTAACTGGGCCTGATCATCATAAGGAACCTACAAGGTAAAGTCAGTCTTTCCTTCTACTTACCAGGTACTGCTCTCTTAAGACCAGGTGAGCAATTGGCTTTATCTTTCCAGGAGTGTTCTGGATTAGAGCTTCCACTAAACTGGTGTAATTTGGTAGGGGACATATTGAGGGGCTAATGGCTTTGTCTCTCTCGATCAGCTGCACCCCCACTCCCAAAACCAGACTTTGAATAAAATAACTAGGTCATTCTCTGACTTAGCATTTGGTTTCCTTTCTCCCAGATGTCTTTTGCCCCTTCGTCTTCTAACCAGCCAGAGTTCCCCTCACAGGAAAGACTAAGAGTTGGTACAGAGACTGAGGAAACTGCAGGTGATCCCAAAACAGAGAATCTCCCGAATGTCCTATTAGTGTAAGCTTCTGGAGGACTATCTTTCACAGGGTCCTGAAGCCTTTGGAAGAGACCTTCACTGTTTTATCTAACACCCAGTGCAGGATAACCTTCTACAATGTCCTCAATTGGCAGCAGCCAGCTTTGGATGAAATACTTCCTCTGAGAGGAAGTTTAGTTCTTTCCAAGGCAGGCTGTTCCATTGTCCAAGAGCTGTACTTGTTGGAAAGCTCTTTTTACATAAAGCAGTTCAGTTCCAGTTTTACATTTTAAGGGATGTGGAATACAGTGTCTCTTCTCCATGACAACCCTTCAAATTACTGAAAGGCAATTGTTGTTCTCACTACCTCTCTCCTTCCCTCCCTCCCCCTTCACACACACACACACACACACACACACACACACACACACACGCACGCATATACACATGCATGCGTGCCCGCACACACACTCCTTTAGGTTAGACATTTACACTCCCTTAATGCTCCTCATCTGACATGGTTTCAGACTTTACTACCCTTGATCCCCTTCCCTTCTCTGGACATTTGACTTTGTTAATATCTCTTTTAAAGTTTGGCTCTCAAAGTTGGCTATGTTCCATTTCTAGAAATGTGCTGGTGTTGAGACTCTATCCTACCTTGATCTTGATTTGATTGAAGTTAAGTATTTCTTACTTACCTAGTATGTGTCAGCCCCATCCATTAACAAGGAACCTGTCCTCAAGGAATATTTTTTCATCCACTGGGTGACAGTAGCTCACACTGAGACTGTTGGCTATTAAAAACCCAAAAGGTTCTTTGCTGCAACAACCTTCATCACACAAAGGTTCCCCATCCCATTTTATACAAATGTAATTCACATTCACCTATGGCTTTTTTTCCCATTGGTCATTAGGCAGATATTTTTTCCTTTTCAATTACATGCTTCTCCGGGGTCAGGTAAGAGCTTAGTGATGGTTTTACCTGCTTTCAATCACTTGATGGGTTTATTAGTTAGAGTAGGCTGAACTACTATCACAAATACACCCTAAATGTATAAAGGCTCAAGCACAACAGAAGTTTGTTTCTCATATAACTGTTCAAGGCAGGTGCTCCTGGCTGGAGCAGAACTCTTTTCCATAAAGGTGGTTAAGGAACCCAGGCTTCATAGACCCCTGTGACTCTGCCAACCCTTAGGGCCACATCATCCAGCCCACAGAAAATGTGTGGGACAACAGAGAAGAATTTTTATCGCATAGGCCTTTAAAGAGTATACAGATATCCTACAAGCTTTACCTTCATATCAAAACCTCCCAGCTGCCTAGAACCAAGATGGCGGAGTAGTTCTCTCACTCCCTCTTGTGAAAACGCCAGAATTACAACTGACTGCTGAACAATCATCGACAGGAAGATACTGGAACTCACCAAGGAAGACACCCCACATCCAAAGACAAAGGAGAAGCCACAATGAGATGGTAGGAGGGGCGCAATCACAATAAAATCAAATCCCGTAACTGCTGGGTGGGTGACTTACAAACTGGAGAACACTTATGCCACAGAAGTCCACCCACTGGAGTGAAGGTTCTGAGCCCCACGTCAGGCTTCCCAACCTGGGGGTCCGGCAACGGGAGGAGGAATTCCTAGAGAGTCAGGCTTTGGAGGCTAGCGGGATTTGATTGCAGGACTCTGACAGGACTGGGGAAATAGAGACTCCACTCTTGGAGGGCACACACAAAGTAGTGTGTGCATCAGACCCAGGGGAAGGAGCAGTGACCCCATAGAAGACTGAACTAGACCTACCTGCTACTGTTGGAGGGTCTCCAGCAGAGGTGGGAGGCGGCTGTGTCTCACGGTGAGGACAAGGACACTGGTGGTAGAGATTCTGGGAAGTACTCCTTAGCATAAGCCCTCCCAGAGTCCGCTATTGGCCCCACCAAGGAGCCGGGGTAGGCTCCAGTGTTGGGTTGCCTCAGGACAAACAACCAACAGGAAGGGAACCCAGCCCCACCCAACAGCAGACAAGCAGATTAAAGTTTTACTGAGGTCTGCCCACCAGAGCAACACCCAGCTCTACCCACCACCACTGCCATTCATCAGGAAACTTACTCAAGCCTTTTAAATAGCCTCATCCAACAGAGGACAGAGAGCAGAAGAAAGAAGAACTACAATCCTGTAGCCTGTGGAACAAAAACCACATTCACAGAAAGATAGATAAGATGAAAAGGCAGAGGGCTATGTACCAGATGAAGGAACAAGATAAAACCCCAGAAAAACAACAGAATGAAGTGGAGATAGGCAACCTTCCAGAAAAAGAATTCACAATAATGATAGTGAAGATGATCCAGGACCTCGGAAAAAGAATGGAAGCAAAGATCAAGAAGATGCAAGAAATGTTTAACAAAGACCTATAAGAATTAAAGAACAAACAAACAGAGATGAACAAAAAAAAAACTAAAATGAAAACTACACTAGAAGGAATCAATAGCAGAATAACTGGGGCAGAAGAACGGATAAGTGACCTGGAAGACAGAATGGTGGAATTCACTGCTACGGAACACAATAAAGAAAAAAGAATGAAAAGAAATGAAGACAGCCTAAGACCTCTGGGACAACATTAAATGCAACAACATTCGCATTATAGGGGTCCAGGAAGGAGAAGAGAGAGAGAAAGGACCCGAGAAAATATTTGAAAAGATTATAGTCAAAAACTTCCCTAACATGGGAAAGGAAATAGCCACCCAAGTCCAGGAAACGCAGAGAGTCCGATACAGGATAAACCCAAGAAGAAACATGCCGAGACACACAGTAATCAAATTGGCAAAAATTAAAGACAAAGAAAAATTATTGAAAGCAGCAAGGGAAAAATGACAAATAACATACAAGGGAACTCCCATAAGGTAAACAGCTGATTTCTCAGCAGAAACTCTACAAGCCAGAAGGGAGTGGCATGATATACTTAAAGTGATGAAAGGGAAGTAGCTACAACCAAGACTACTCTACCCGGCAAGGATCTCATTCAGATTCTATAGAGAAATCAAAAGCTTTACAGATAAGCAAAAGCTAAGAGAATTCAGCACCACCAAACCAGCTCTACAACAAATGCTAAAGGAACTTCTCTAAGTGGGAAACACAAGAGAAGAAAAGGACCTACAAAAACAAACCCAAAACAATTAACAAAATCGTCATAGGAACATACACATCGATAATTACCTTAAATGTGAATGGATTAAATGCTCCAACCAAAAGACACAGGCTTGCTGAATGGATACAAAAACAAGACCCATCTATATGCTGTCTACAAGAGACCCACTTCAGACCTAGGGATACATACAGACTGAAAGTGAGGGGATGGAAAAAGATATTCCATGCAAATGGAAATCAAAAGAAAGCTGGAGTAGCAATATTCATATCAGATAAAACAGACTTTAAAATAAAGAATGTTACAAGAGACAAGGAAGGACACTACATAATGATCAAGGGATCAATCCAAGAAGAAGATATAACAATTATAAATATATATGCACCCAACATAGGATCACCTCAATACATAAGGCAGCTGCTAAGAGCTCTAAAAGAGGAAATTGACAGTAACACAATAATAGTGGGGGACTTTAACACCTCACTTACATCAATGGACAGATCATCCAAAATGAAAATAAATAAGGAAACAGAAGCTTTAAATGACACAACAGACCAGATAGATTTAATTGATATTTATAGGACATTCCATCCCAAAACAGCAGATTACATTATCCTCTCAGGTGCACATGGAACATTCTCCAGGATAGATTCTTGAGCCACAAATCAAGCCTCAATAAATTTAAGAAAACTGAAATCATATAAAGCATCTTTTCTGACCACAATGCTATGAGATTAGAAATGAATGACAGGGGAAAAAAAGTAAAAAACACAAAATATATGGGGGCTAAACAATACGTTACTAAATAACCAAGAGATGACTGAAGAAATCAGAGGAAATCAAAAAATACCTAAAGACAAATGACAATGAAAACACGACGATTCAGACTTCCCTGGTGGCGCAGTGGTTGAGAATCCGCCTGCCGATGCAGGGGACACTGGTTCGTGCCCCGGTCCGGGAAGATCCCACATGCTGCAGAGCGGCTGGGCCCGTGAGCCATGGCCGCTGAGCCTGCACGTCCAGAGCCTGTGCTCCGCAACGGGAGAGGCCACAACAGTGAGAGGCCCGTGTACCGCAAAAAAAAAAAAGTGAGGGAGAAATAAAGATTCTATCAAACAAACAAAAATTGAAGGAATTTGTTGCCAATAGACTTGCCTTATAAGAAATGTTAAAAGAAATTCTTCAGGGAGAAGAAAAATGATACAAGTCAGAAACTTGGATCTACATAAAGAGTATTGGAGAATGAATAATGAAGGTAAAATAAAAACTTTTATTATTCTTAATTGATGCAACAGGTAAGAGTTTGTTCAAAATAATAGCTCCAACTATTTGATTATGAATGCTTATGTATATATACATATGCTTATGTATGCTAATATATAAATGAATGGTACAAGAAATAATGATACAAGGAACAGGAGGGAAAAAGTGGGAATATTTTGTTATTACAGAGTACTTGTACTACCCAGGAAATATTATAGTGTTATTTGAAAGTGGACTTGGTTTAACTGTAAAGGCATATTGAAAATTCAAGGGAAACCACTAAAAAAATTTTAAAATAAGTATAATTGATACACTAAGAAAAGAGAGAAAATGGAATCATATAAAATGCTCAAATAAAACCACAAAAGGCAGAAAAACAGCAGAAGACAAAATAAGAAGAAAAAGGGCAGCAAATAGAAAATAATAATATGTTAGACATTAATCCAACTATAACAATAATCTCTTTAAATGTCAATGGTCTAAATACACCAATTAAAAGTCTGAGATTGTCAGAGTGGATAGGAATAAGACCCAACTATATGTTGTCTACAGAAGCCTACTTTAGTTTATGTTTTTAAATTTTATTTATTTATTTTTATTGGTTGCGTTGGGTCTTTGTTGCTGCACGCAGGCTTTCTCTAGTTGCGGCAAGCGGGGGCTACTCTTTGTTGTGGTGCGCGGGCTTCTCATTGCGGTGGTTTCTCTTTGTTGTAGAGCACAGGCTCTAGGTGTGTGGGCTTCAGTAGTTGTGGCACGTGGGCTCAGTAGTTGTGGCTTGCGGGCTGTAAAGTGCAAGCTCAGTAGTTGTAGTGCACGGGCTTAGTTGCTCCGCGGCATGTGGGATCTTCCCAGACCAGGGCTTGAACCCATGTCCCCAGCATTGGCAGGCGATTCTTAACCACCAGGGAAGTCCAAGAAGCCTACTTTAAATATAATGACATGTATAGATTAAAGGTAAAAGGATAAAGGTAGTGCATGCTTACATTAATCAAATGGAAGCAGAAGTCGTTATATTAATTTCAGACAAAACAGACTACAGGGAAAGTAAAGTTTTCAGGGATGAAGAGGGGTATTACATAATGATATAGGGGTCAATTCTCCAGGAAGACATAACAATCCTTCATACATATTTGCTTAACAACAGATTGTCAAAATATGTGAGGCAAAACCAAATAGAACTTGTCTTAGTCCATTTGGGCTACAATAACAGAAATACCATAAACAGAGTGGCTTATAAACAACAAACATTTATTTATCACTGTTCTGCAGGCTGGGAAGTCCAAGATCAAGATGAAGGCAGACTTGGTGTCTGGTGAGAGCCTGCTTCCTGGTTCATAGACAAATATTTTTTGCTGTAACCTCACATGGTAGAAGAAGCAAGAGAGCTCTCTGGAGTCTCTTTATAAGGGCACTAATCCTATTCATGAGGGCTCCACCCCCATGCCCAAATCACCTCCCAAAGGTCCTATCTCCTAATACCATCACCTTGGGGGTTAGGATTTTAACATACAATTTTTTATGGGGGACATAAACATTCAGTCCATTGCAGAAATACCAGGAGAAATACATGAATATATTATTATAGTTGGAGACCTCAACAACCCTCTGTCAGAAATGGACAGATCCAGCAAGCAGAAAATCAGTAAGGACAAAGCTGAACTCAACAGCACCATCAATTAACTGGATATAATCCATAGGCAACTTCATCCAAAAAACAGTAGAATACACATTCTTCTGAAGCTCACATGGAATAGTCACCAAGATAGTCCACATTCTGGTCAATAAAACACACCTCAACAAATATAATATAATAGAAATCATATAATGTCTGCTCTCAGACCACAATAGAATTAAACTAGAAATCAATAACAAAGAGATATCTGGAACATCCCAAGATCCTTGGAGATTAGACAAAATACTTCTAAACAATGCATGGGTCAAAGAAGAAATCTCAAGATAAATTTAAAAAATATTTTGAACTAAAAGAAAATGAAAACACTATTAAAATTTGTGAGATGTGTAAAGTAGTGCTTAGAGGAAAACTTATAGCTTTGACTGCATATATTAGAAAAGAAAAAAGTCAATAGTATGAGCTTCCACATAGGAAACCAGAAAAAAATAAGAGCAAATTGAATCCAAAGCAAGCAGAAGAAAAGAAATAATAATAATAATAATAACCAGAGCAGAAATCAATGAAATTGAAAACAGGATATCAATAGAGAAAATCAACAAAACAGAAATCTAGTTCTTTGAAAAGATCAATAAAATCATTAAGCCTCAAGCCAGGTTAACTAAGAAAAAAGAGAGAACAAACAATTACTAATATCAAAACTGAAAGAGGAAACATCACCACATGGACATTAAAAGGAAAATAAAGGAATGCTATAAACAACTCTATGCTTACAAGTTTGATAATCTAGATGAAATGCAGATTTTTGAAAGACACAATCTGCCAAAACTCACATAAGAAGAAATAGACAGTCTGAATAGACCTATATCTATGAAAGAGATTAAATAAATACCCTTCCAAAACAGAAAGTATAAGGCCCAGACGGGTTCACTGGTGAATTCTCCCAAACATTTAAGGAAGAAATTTTACCAGTTCTTTACAAGCTCTTTCAGAAGATAAAAGCAAAAGGAATATTTTCTAACTCATTCTATGGGACCAGCATTACCCTAACAGCAAAACTAGAAAAAGACATTACAAGAAAGCAGAACTACATCAATATCTCTCATGAACACAGATGCAAAAATCTTCAACAATGTATTAGCAAATTAAATCCAACAATGTATAAAAAGAATTATACACCATGACAAAGGGACAGTTATCCTAGGTATGCAAGGCTGGTTCAACATTCAAAAATCAATTAATGTAATCCATCACATCAACAGACTAGAGGAGAAAAATCACGTGGTCATACCAATAAATGCAAAAAATATTTGACAAAATCCAACACTCATTCATGATAAAAACTCTGAACAAATTAGTTATAGAGGGGAACTTTCTCTACTTGATAATGAACATCTACAAAAACCCTACAGCTAACACCATACTTATGGTGAGAAACTCAAAGCTTTCCTACTAAGATCAAGAACAAGGCAAGGATGTCCCTTCTCACCACTGCTTTTTTACATCACAATGGAAGTTCTAGCTAATGTAATAAGACAAGAAAAGGAAATAAAAGAGAGGTATACAGATTGGGAAGGCAGACATAAAACTGCCTTTGTTCACAGATGACATGATCATCTATGTAGAAAATCCAAAAGAATCAACCAAAAAAAAAAAAAAAAAACACTCACCAAACCTTCATGAACTAACAAGTGATTATAGCAAGGTTGCAGGATACAAGGTTAATATGCAAAAGCCAACTGCTTTTCTATATACCATCAACGAACAAGTAGAATTTGAAGTTAAAAATACATTACCCTTTATATTAGCACCTCCCAAAATAAAATGCTTAGGTATATACCTAACAAAATATGTATAAGATCTATATTAGGAAAAACTACAAAACTCTGATGAAAGATATCAAAAAATTAAATAAATGGAAAGATATTACATATTCATGGGTAGGAAGATTCAATATTATCAAGATGTCAGTTCTTCCCAATTGGTCTATAGATTCAATGCAATGTCAGTCTCAATCCCAGCAAGTTATTTTATGGATATTGACAAATTGATTCTAAAGTTTATATGGAGAGGCAAAAAAACCCAGAATAGTCAACACAATATTAAAGGAGAAGAAAAAATTTGAAGGACTAACACTAACCAACTTGAAGACTTACTATACAGCATTAATCAAGACAGTGTGGTATTGGGGAAAGAAGAGGCAAATAGATCAATGAAACAGAATAGAGAGTCTAGAAATAGATCCCCAGAAATATGGCCAACTAATCTTTGACAAGGGAGCAAAGGAAATATAATGGAGCAAAATAGTCTTTTCAACAAATGATACTGGAACAACTGGACATCTACATGCAAAAAAATGAATTTAGACACAGACCTTACACCTTCCACAAATATTAACTCAAAATGGATTACAGACTTAAATGTTAAATGCAAAACTATCAAACTCCTGGAAGATAATATGGGAGAAAACCTAGATGACCTTTGGTATGGTGATACCTTTTTATATCCAAGACCAAAGACATATCCATGAAAAGAAATAACTGATAAGCCAAACTTCATTAAAATTAAAAATTTCTGTTCTGAAAAAGACAGTGTTAAGAGAATGTGAAGACAAGGCATAGACTGGGAGAAAATACTTGGAGGACAACTGAAAAAGGACTGAAATCCAAAATATACACAGAACTCTTAACACTCAACAATAAGAAAACAAACAACCCCATTAAAAAATGGACCAAAGACCTCAAAGACACCTCACTAAAGAAGATATACAGATGGCAAATAAGCATATGAACAGATGCTCCACATATATCCTCAGGGAATTGCAAATTAAAATAACAGTGAGATACCACTGTACACCTATTAGAATGGGCAAAATCTGTAACACTGACAACATCAAATGCTGGCAAGGACATGGAGCAACAGAAGCTCTCATACATTGCTGGTGGGAATGCAAAATGACACAGCTCTTTTAGAAGACCATTTGGCTGTTTCTTACAAAACTAAACATACTCTTACCACAGCATCCAGCAATTGTTCTCCTTAGTATTTACACAAAGGAGTTGAAAACTTATGTCCACACAAAACCTGCACACATGCTTACAGCAGCTCTATTAATAATTATCAAAACTTGGAAACAACCAAGATATTCTTCATTAGGTGAATGGATAAGTAAATTGTGGTAACCTAGATAAAGGAATATTATTCAGCACAAAAAAGAAATGAGCTGTCATGCCATGTAAAGACATGGAAGAAACTTAAATGAATATTTCTAAGTGAATGAAACAATTTAAAGAAGGCTATACACTGTGTGACTACAACTACATGACATTTTGGAAAAGGTAAAATTATGGAGACAGTAAAAAGTTAAGCGGTTGCCAGGGGTTAGGGGAAGAGAGGGATGAGTAGGCAAACCCAGAGAATTTTTAGGGCAGAAACTATTTTGTATACTACACTTGTCGAAGCCTGTAGAATGGACAACATCAAGAATGGACTCTAACGTTAACTACGTACTTTAGGTGACGATGTGTCAGTGTGGGTTCATCAACTGTACCACTGGGGTGCAGGATGTCAATATTGGGGAAGACTGTACATGTGTGAGGAAAGCGGGTATATGGGAACTCTCTGTCCTTGCCACTCAATTTTGTTGTGAACCTAAAACTGCTCTAATAAAAAATAAAGCTTATTTTTAAAATATTGACATAAGTGCTTATATAGGATCAAGTGGAAAAAATTTTTTGCTTATTTTTCCTTTGAGCTATATTTTATTCTTTCCAATGGTAAAGTTTATAACCAGCATGCAATGTTTTTGTTTTCCCCTTTGGAAGGCATATTTAGGTAAGATGTGAGCTACATATGTTCACATAGAGGAATTCTGATCTCCAGTTTGCTCATTACCTCTCTTTCAACAGAGGTCATTCCTGCCAGAGTTTAGGAACTACCCAAATTCCTGATACTAAGTATGGACTAGATGTTCATATTTTTGTCTTGAAAGTATTGCCACTGTTCATAGTCCTCAAATTATATATCTGGTATTCTTCTCCGTGGCAATTGGGCTTGGGTGGGAAGAAGTGGAAGCATGAAGGGAAGGGATGAAGGAAGGAAAGGATATAATAGGCCACTTTGGATCCTTGTGTGGTCTCTCAGAGGCCCTTATCCAGGGCACCTCTGGGGTGTAGCACCAAGCCATCCTTAACTACAGAGCCCACCCAGTCTGCTGCATCTGTCCTCTAGCTCTGCTTAATAAATTGCAGTAAATATTGGTAATCAAAGTTTAAAGGAAAAACAAACCTGTTGGTTGACAGTAAGAGCATAGACAGTTAAATTACAAATGGATGCTTGAGATGAGAACAATCTAGATCTTATCTCAATTAGGGTCTTTAGGTGCCTTCGTTTTCTTCATAGCCTTTTATAGTTAGGCAGGAGAGTTACCCTTACTGGAGGAAGTAGAAGTTGCTTCATTTTTACAAATGGCCAGGCAAGTCCCAGTATCTCTGGGTTAGGTAACAGGAAGTCTAGGTTTACTTTTCTTTTGCTGGAGAGACTCTTATTGGTTTCAACTCTTTGATTCACATTAAGTCTCACAATCCTGAAAAGAAAAGGTGTTGGGCTTCCCTGGTGGCGCAGTGGTTGAGAATCTGCCTGCTAATGCAGGGGGCACGGGTTCGAGCCCTGGTCTGGGAGGATCCCACATGCCACGGAGCAACTAGGCCCGTGAGCCACAACTACTGAGCCTGCGCGTCTGGAGCCTGTGCTCCGCAACAAGAGAGGCTGCGATAGTGAGAGGCCCACGCACCGCGATTTAGAGTGGCCCCCGCTTGCCACAACTAGAGAAAGCCCTCGCACAGAAACGAAGACCCAAAACAGCAAATATAAATAAATAAATTACTAAACTCCTACCCCCAACATCAAAAAAAAGAAAAGAAAAAAAAAAAGAAAAGGAGGTGTTATGCTCAGCTGGCTGGCTTTTAGTTAGCTTACTTGAGATTTTTGGAGGATGCCAGTGTTAGAACAGGTATAAGCTACTCTGGTTTTTCCTAGGGTTGTAGAGACTTAGAACATTTTAGGGGGTCACCTATAGATCCTGTTAACACTTACAATATCTGGTCCTCAGCAATTTGCCAATTTTACTTATGAAGGCATAAGAAAGAGTTTTTAAATTGATATAAAATTCTAATAATGAGAATCAACTTAGATTTACAAGGAATTTGTATTAATTTGCCAAGGCTGCTGTAACAAAGCACCATAAACTGAGTGGCTCAATCAACAGAAATTTATTGTCTTATAATTATGGAGGCTAGAAGTCTGAGATAAGTGTTAGTAGGGCCATGCTCCCTCCGAAGGCTCTAGAGAAGGATCTATTCCAGGTCTTCCTCCTAGTTTTTGGTAGTTCCTTGGCTTATGGCAACATAACTCCAGTCTTCACATGGCATTATCCCTATGTATCTGTGTTCACATTTTCCCCTTTCATAAGGACACCAGTCATGTTGGATTAGGGGCTCACCTTCCAGTATGATCTCATCTTAACTAATTACATATTTATTTATTTATTTATTTTTGGCTGCGTTGAGTCTTCATTGCTGTGCGCGGGCTTTCTCTAGTTGCGGAGAGCAGGGGCTGCTCTTTGTTGTGGTGCGCGGGCTTCTCACTGCAGTGGCTTCTCTTGTTGCAGAGCATGGGCTCTAGGTGCACAGGCTTCAATAGTAGTGGCTCATGGGCTCTAGAGCGCAGGCTCAGTAGTTGTGGCGCACAGGCTTAGTTGCTCCACGGCATGTGGGATCTTCCTGGACGAGGGCTTGAACCCGTATCCCCTGCATTGGCTGGCAGATTCTTAACCACTGTGCCACTGGGGAAGTCCCACTAATTACATTTTCAATGACCTGGTTGCCAAATAAGATCACATTCTGAGGAACTGGGGGTTAGGACCTCAACATACACATTTTGGGCAACATAATTCAACACATAACAGAAGTCAAAGATGAGGGAAAGACTTTTAAACTGGATTACAAAGCAAAGTTCAACTATAGGCTCTATAGAGACCTACCTAAAACGAAGGAATCAGAACAGCTGAGAATAAAAGGGTGGACAGAGTAATACTGGTAAATGCAATGGGCCATAACCTTAATATTAAAAAAAGGAAAGCTTAAGGAAGTCAAGGAATGGTACTTTATAATGTTTTAACAGTATGATTTTCAAAAAGTCAGAATACCAACTAGCAGAGAACCAACAACCTGAAGCAAACAAAAAAAAAAAAACCATGTAAGATATGGTGAAAAATAAATGCTTCAGTAACAGGAAGTTTTAATTCTGCCCCCATAACAGATTAAGTGGGAAAAAAAACCCAGTATGATATAGAAGAGCTAAATAACATAATTAGTGAGGTAGATCTGACTGATATGTATCAAAACCTATACTATGGGGCTTCCCTGGTGGCGCAGTGCTTGAGAGTCCGCCTGCCGATGCAGGAGACGCGGGTTCGTGCCCCGTTTCGGGAAGATCCCACAGGCCGCGGAGCGGCTGGGCCCGTGAGCCATGGCCGCTGAGCCTGTGCGTCCGGAGCCTGTGCTCCGCAAATGGGAGAGGCCACAACAGTGAGAGGCCCGCATAACGCAAGAAAAAAAAAAAAACAAAAAAAAACCTATACTAGACATAGACAGTATGCTGTTTCTACATGAGTTGTGTGGCATTCACAATTGACCATATTTTAAGCCAAAGAAAAAATCAATAAATTCCACAATGTAAAAATAGTGCAGAAAACATTCTCTGCTCATGATTCTATAAAACTAGAATCTTAAAAAATCGAGATAGCAAAACAAACAAAATACCCTAAGACCTGAAAAATAAAGAGAAAACAAAACTCTTTTTAAACAAGTCTTGGGTCAAAGAGAATCAATATCAAAATGACAGAATATTTAGAAAATAATGAAAAAAATTTTAATCTACAATAAAATATATTTTAAGAATATATATGGGAGTAGACAGATGTCATAAAACTACACAAGAAAAGCAAGGGAATGAAAAACAAAGAATTGAGAATGATGCTTATCTCTGATTGAGCTGGGGGAGGAGGAGGCAGTGAAAGGGGATGGGAAGGACCATGTAGGTAGATATTGGCTATTGTCAAGACCATGTTGGATGGTGGGTCCATAATTATAAAAATTATAACTTTAAAAAAGTTAACAGAAAAAACACATAAGTACATAAAAGACTGTGCATTGACCAATGATGAGAGTGTGCCATGAATCAAGACAATGATTAACTCAATTCTGTGCCAAAAACAAATTTAGAAATAATTACACACCAGAAACTACAGCGTGCAATTAAAACACTGCTCAGAGAAAAATTCATAGCCTTACATAGGTAGAATGATAAACAAAAAAAGGCTAAAAATGAAAAAAGTAACATCCAACTCAAGGAATTAATAAAAAGAACTGAATGATAATAGGGATAATAATAAGCCTAAAGAAAGTGCAAAGTAGAAATTAATTAAAATAAAAGCAGAAATTTCTTAACCAAAAACAACCAAAAAAAGAGCAGAGTATATTACATCTAACAGCTAGTCCCTTGAAAGAAGAAATAATGTACTTAAGGAAAAACACAAATATACAAAATAAGAAAATAGAAAATTATAAAGGGGGACAATAACTGCAAATACAAGGGGAGTTAAAAGAAACATAGAGATTACCTTTCTCAAAAGTATGCAAATAAATTTGAAATCCTAGTAAATATATAATTTTCTAAAAATAAAATTTACTTAAAATGTCTCTAGAAGACAACAAAATATCTACACAAACAAATTGTCATTTAAAAAAATAGTAAAGTTTTTAAAGAAGTAACACCCTCCAAACAACCAGACAGCAAGAAAGCACCAGGACCAGATGAATTCACAGGTAATTCTACTACATCATTGAGGAACGGATTATTCCAATGGTCTTAAATTTTTTCCTGGGAAATAGAAAAAGAAGAAAATCTCTAAGATAACATCGATACCTGTACAAAAACGAATAAACAGAAACCTCAGTTAAATAGAGTTGGGAGACCAGAAGGGGGAGCTCTCATGCCCTGTGACTATAGCAGAGTCCAACAGGAAGAAGAAAAACTCCTTTTCTTTCCTGGCAAGGTCTCAGCCAATGAAAAGCCAAGCACTCTTGATTTACTACAGCCCTCCCAGCTTCCTTTTCCTTTGTATTAGAGCACTCTCCTTCCTTTGCTGTGTGGGGACTGGCACATAGCTCACCATGGTTGTAGACTTGAAGTTGCAATTCTTTGCTGACCCCGAATAAACCCATTTTTTTTGGCTGGAGAAATAACTGGCAGTCTGTTTCTGGTAACATTTTGGTGGCCTGTACAGGGACCAGAGTAGACCCCTGACAGCTTGGGAGCTGGTGAGTGAGCAGGTATGGCAGCCACAATTGAGCCTACTGGGTTCACTGCTTTTCTCGCTGACCCTGGAATTTAAAGGTATGTCTTTCTTCTGGATCCAAGCTTATGCCCCTCTTTGCTTTTGAAGCTCTCCAGGCTTTGTTCAGGATCTATTTTAGGGTTTTGTCCTTTCTGATTAAGGCCTTGTCTGTATGCAAGTACTCGTTTGGCACTTGGTCTGATTTTGAGATCAGACTCTTTCAGCTGAAACTAGCTGAGAAGCCTGTGGTCCATTCCTTTGGAAAAGCAGCTATTCTGTGGGAACTGGCTAAGAAGTCTTCAGCCTGGTCCCTCCAGGACCAAGCTGTTCCCTTAGAACTGGCTGGTATTAGGCCTGCAGGCTGTTTGAGTTGCAAGTTGTTTGAATTGAGCTGTTTGAGCTGTAGGCTGTTTAAGCTGTTTGAAACTGTTCTTTTACTCTAGAGAAAAACCTCTGAGAAATGGGGTCTCAGTTACCTAAATATTTTGAGGGTGTTCCCTCCAACCCAGGGATTCCAGCTGATTTTATGTTTAAAAACTGTGGTCTTCTTTACGCACATTTCTAACTAAATGGATCAATCAAACTGAAGGCAGTTTAGAATATCAACAGCCATTATAGGGAACTTCTGAAATTCCCAAACTTAATTTTCTTAAAACCGAATTAGACCACTATAGCTCTAAAATTTCCAGAACTGAATGACATGCCTATTTTGATTGATATCTTGAAGCTCCCAAATATTATCAGGAACCTAAAATTGCCTCTCTACAAATTAAGACTTTAACTGAGTCAAATTAAAGAAAGATAAAATGGCTTCTAAGGCCTCCTGCTCCTCTTCCTTGGTTTCTTTTTCTCAGGATCCGCCTCGGGCACCATCTTCTTCCTTTCTTTCTACGCTGCCTACGCCTCTGTACTCTCAGATTCCCTATACTAATTCTCTCACCAAACTTCCCTTTTCCTCTGAAACTCTCCCCACTCCCTTTTCCTCTGAATTTACAGAGCCTGTCCCTTTAAAATTAAGCCTTCTGAGGATCTAGAGGCTAAACTCTTACTTTCTTATATTCTCTGGACTAAAGCTGAACTGCAAGCCATAGTCCAAGATTTTCCCAAAATAACTTAAGATCCTTACAGATTTGTTGAGCTATTTAAATATAATGATTCAAACTTATCAACCTGGTTTCTCCTATTTACATCAGCTAGTTCACATGCTTGTCGGTGAAGGCCAGGCCCAGTATTCGATGAAAACCGCTAATTGGGAAAATCCTGAAAGGTCTCTAGAAATTATAACCAGGAGACCAACCTACTACTTATTATGTATCAGGCTTGGGCAATTGCTTGGTGACTTCATCAAGCAATTCCTAGGGCTTTTCCAAAGCTTGTTGATTGGAACAAAATTCAGGATTGCACACAATCTGAACCTGTTCATGACTATTACTACTGACTTCAGATTCTGGTATTCCTTCAAATGTTGATTCTATCCAGGTGGCTTTTAACTTTATGTTTATTACTGGGCTGAACTGAGACCTTTCCTTTCTAGTAAAAAGGACCAGGATGGAATGGGAAACTATATCTACTCCAGATTTAGTTAATCTGGCAAATAGCTTTCTCACACTCTAGATGAGCCACCTAAAAGGAAGACCACAAAAATTATTAATCTTCAACTCTAGCAAATGAAGACTCTTAAATGAAACCAAAAGCCTTATATTTTCTGCTATTATTGTAAAGAGCATGGACATTGTAGAAGAGACTGCTACAAATGTTAAGTGCTTCAGGCACCTTCAGGCTTCTAATCAGCCTCTCCAATGTCCTTCCAATTATCAATGACAGGGCTCTAAGGAACTACAGGGGCTCTTTCTAATCCTCCCTCTTCATTGGCTTAAAGAAACATATCTCCATATTGGGGGTGAATCTCTTCCAGTCCTGACTGACACGGGAACCACACTCTTGGTACTCAACACCACTACTATAAAGCAGCCCCTGCCTCAAAGTACTAAAATAGTTTAAATCATGGGGATCTCTAATGAACCTCGAGGTTCCTGTTTCTGAAACTATTCCCTTTTGCTTAGGCCCTTGGAGAGCTGCATACTCTTTTCTCCTTCGTTCCTCTGTTCCTAACTGTTTATTAGGCTGAGACTTCTTAGAGAAGTGTCACACTGGAATTTCTTTCTCCCCAAAGGGGGAAGTAATTCTAGAATTTGACAGTAGTCATCAAAGTAACCAACCAGGTGAATTATATGACTCTTTGACATCTTTTATTTGTTCTGTCTCTTAGTACTAAAGCTGATTCTAGAACACAGATCATTTGTTCCTTTTGAATCAGTGGTGATTCACCAACTGATATGGGCAAAATCTCCGACTGATACTGGCAAAATTCATAGTGCACCGTCCATCATGGTTCAAACAGATTCCTCAAACCCTCTTCCTATAAGTAATCAATATCCTATAAGTAAAAAAGCACTTCAAGGCATGAAGCCTAGAATAGAGGATTACAAAGCTCAAGGCCTCATTATCCCTTGTACTAGTCCCTGTAATATTATTATTATTTTACCAATGAGAAAACCCAAGGGCTGAGGGTTTAGATTGTCCAGGCCCTCTAGGCAATAAACAACATTGTTGTCCCTCAACACCGCGTTTTTTTGTTTTTTTTTTTGGTTTTTTTGCCCACACTGCGCAGTGTGCAGAACTTCCCCGACCAGATATTGAACCTGTGCCGCCTGCATTGGAAGTGCAGAGTCTTAACCACTGGATCACTAGGGAAGTCCGACACCCTGTTGTTTTTAACCCTCACACTCTACTAGCATCCATTCCCACAGAAAGTAAATTCTTTACTGTAACTGATTTATGCAGTACATTCCTTAGCATTCCAGCTAATGAAGCTAGCCGATACCTTTTTGCCTTCACTTGGGAAGAAAAACAATTCACCTGGACAGTAATTCTTCACTGTTCTATGGAGAGTCCTTTCTACTTCTCACAAACACTGAAGGCTGATCTGGATGATATAAAGTTCCCTAGGTGTTCTACTTTGTTGCAATATGTGGATGATTTGCTTCTTTGCTCTCCTTCTCAAGCTTCCTCACAGGAAGACAGCATCCACTTGCTAAAGCTTTTGGCCCTAAAGGGACATAATGTCGCCTAAGAAAAACTGCAGTTTTCCCAAATCCAGGTTTGATATTTAGGGCATCTGCTATCAGAACAAGGGCTACACCTAGATCCAGATAGGCTTCATGTTGTCCTAAGTTTCCCCAAACCCCAAACTAAGTACCAAATGCAAGGTTTTCTTGGGCTAGTTGGTTATTGCTGAAATTGGATTCCAAATTTCTCTGTTATGGCCAAAGCTCTGTATGTTTTACTAAACAATAACAACCCCAACCCAATTTTATGCGAAGAACTGGACAACATAGTTTGTAAGGGCTTGAAGGAGAGTTTGATGAACCCACCTGCCCTTGGGCATCCCAATTATTAGGTTCCCTTTTTTCCTTTTTCAAAAGGAAAAAGGAAGGAATGCCCTTGTATATGAAAAGGAAGGGAATGCCCTTGGGACACTCACAGCGAAACATGGAGACCACCACTGATCCATAGGGTTTTATAGCCAGCAACTGGACCCTGTGGCATGGGGATACACCCCTTACCTTACAGCCATTTTGCCCACTGCCCTTTTGGTTAAAGCCACTGAGAAAATTTTTGTGGGATCCCCTTAAACTATTTTTCTACCTTATGCAGTAGAAATTCTCCAGAATTCTCATCAACCTCAATATTTACCAGTCAGCTGCCTCACCTTCTATGAAGTCCTTTTGTTAACTGCTCCTCACATAACTCTTTTATGTTGTAATAACCTTAACTCTGCTACTCTTCTTCCCGCTGTCACCAATGAAGTCCCTTAAGACTGCTTAATGCTCACAGACCACCTCCTGACTCCTCATGATGACCTACAGGAAATGCCTTTGGGTAATGCTGAACATGCTTCACTGATGGCTCTTACTTAAAAGGTGATGCTGGCAAATACTGTGCCACATATGCTATTGCAACTCCTTTTGATGTTGTTGAGGCAGCATCTTTACCTATGGCCACCTCAGTCCAACGGGCTGAATTATACACTTTTACTTGGGCTTGCACTTTAGTCAAGGACAGAACTACCAATATTGATACTGACAGTAGATACGATTTTAGAGTAGCTCATGATTTTTGGAATGTACTGGAAGCTTCCAGTGGAAATTAAATTAAAATGGCACCTATGTTCAGGAATGACTGAATGCAATACTTTTATCTGCTGCTTCAACCATTACTAAGATTACAGGGAATTCTAAACTTGAATCACTGGAAGCTGATGCAAATCACCTTGCTGATATTTCTACAAGGAATTCTGTT
The DNA here is from genome assembly GCF_000442215.2 of Lipotes vexillifer. Classification (NCBI taxonomy): domain Eukaryota; kingdom Metazoa; phylum Chordata; class Mammalia; order Artiodactyla; family Lipotidae; genus Lipotes; species Lipotes vexillifer. The sequence continues at coordinate 166,263 of NW_006785848.1, forward strand.
CCTTTTTTTTTTTTTTTGAATTTTATTTTATTTACTTTTTATACAGCAGGTTCTTATTAGTCATCCATTTTATACACATCAGTGTATACATGTCAATCAAAATCTCCCAATACATCACACCACCACCACCACCCCCCCACTGCTTTCCCCCCTTGGTGTCCGTACGTTTGTTCTCTACATCTGTGTCTCTATTTCCGCCCTGCAAACCGGTTCATTTGTACCATTTTTCTAGGTTTCACATACATGCGTTATTATACGATATTTGTTTTTCTCTTTCGGACTTACTTCACTCTGTATGACAGTCTATAGATTCATCCACGTCTCTAAAATGACCCAATTTCGTTCCTTTTTATGGCTGAGTAATATTCCATTGCATATATGTACCACGTCTTCTTTATCCATTCATCTGTTGATGGGCATTTAGGTTGCTTCCATGACCTGGCTATCGTAAATAGCACAGCAATGAACATTGGGGTGCATGTGTCTTTTTGAATTATGGTTTTCTCTGGGTATATGCCCAGTAGTGGGATTGCTGGGTCATATGGTAATTCTATTTTTAGTTTTTTAAGGAACCTCCATATTGTTCTCCATAGTGGCTGTATCAATTTACATTCCCACCAGCAGTGCAAGAAGGTTCCCTTTTCTCCGCACCCTCTCCAGCATTTGTTGCTTGTAGATTTTCTGATGATGCCCATTCTGGTGTGAGGTGATACCTCATTGTAGTTTTGATTTGCATTTCTCTAATAATTAGTGATGTTGAGCAGCTTTTCATGTGCCTCTTGGCCATCTGTATGTCTTCTTTGGAGAAATGTCTATTTAGGTCTTCTGCCCATTCTCTGATTGGGTTGTTTGTTTTTTTAATGTTGAGCTGCATGAGCTGTTTATATATTTTTGAGATTAATCCTTTGTCTGTTGATTCAGTGGCAAATATTTTCTCCCATTCTGAGGGTTGTCTTTTCGGCTTGCTTATGGTTTCCTTTGCTGTGCAAAACCTTTGAAGTTTCATTAGGTCCCATTTGTTTATTTTTGTTTTTATTTCCATTACTCTAGGAGGTGGATCAAAAAAGATCTTGCTGTGGTTTATGTCAAAGAGTGTTCTTCCTATGTTTTCCTCTAAGAGTTTTACAGTGTCCGGTCTTACATTTAGGTCTTTAATCCATTTTGAGTTTATTTTTGTGTAAGGTGTTAGGAAGTGTTCTAATTTCATTCTTGTACATGTAGCTGTCCAGTTTTCCCAGCACCACTTAGGAAGAGACTGTCTTTTCTCCATTGTATATCCCTGCCTCCTTTGTTATAGATTAGTTCACCACAGGTGGGTGGGTTTATCTCTGGGGTTTCTATCCTGTTCCATTGATCTATGTTTCTGTTTTTGTGCCAGTACCATATTGTCTTGATTACTGTACCTTTGTAGTATAGTCTGAAGTCAGGGAGTCTGATTCCTGCAGCTCTGTTTTTTTCCCTCAAGACTGCTTTGGCTATTCGGGGTCTTTTTTGTCTCCATACAAATTTTAAGATTGTTTGTTCTAGTTCTGTAAAAACTGCCATTGGTAATTTGATAGGGATTGCATTAAATCTGTACATTGCTTTGGGTAGTAGAGTCATTTTCACAATATTGATTCTTCCAATCCAAGAACTTGGAATATCTCTCCATCTGTTGGTATCATCTTTAATTACTTTCAACAGTGTTTTATAGTTTTCTGCATACAGGTCTTTTGTCTCCCTAGGTAGGTTTGTTCCTAGGTATATTATTCTTTTTGTTGCAGTGGTAAATGGGAGTGTTTCCTTAATTTCCCTTGCAGATTTTTCATCATTAGTGTATAAAAATGCAAGAGATTCCTGTGCATTAATTTTGTATCCTGCAACTTTACCAAATTCATTGATTAGCTCTAGTAGTTTTCTGGTGGCATCTTTAGGATTCTCTATGTATAGTATCATGTCATCTGCCAACAGTGACAGTTTTATTTATTCTTTTCCAATTTGTACTCCTTTTATTTCTTTTTCTTCTCTGATTCTCATGGCTAGGACTTCCAAATTTGTTGAATAATAGTGGTGAGAGTGGACATCCTTGTCTTGTTCCTGATCTTAGAGGAAATGCTTTCAGTTTTTCACCACTGAGAATGAGATTTGCTGTGGGTTTGTCATATATGGCCTTTATTATGTTGAGGTAGGTTCCCTCTATGCCCACTTTCTGGAGTGTTTTTATCATAAATAGGTGTTGAATTTTTTCAAAAGCTTTTTCTGCATTCATTGGGATGATCATACGTTTTTTATTCTTCAGTTTGTTAATATGGTGTATCACATTGATTGATTTGCGTATATTGAAGAATCGTTGCATCCCTGGGATAAAACCCACTTGATCATGGTGTATGATCCTTTTAATGTGTTGCTGGATTCTGTTTGCTAGTATTGTGTTGAGGATTTTTGCATCTCTATTCATCAGTGATATTGGTCTGTAATTTTCTTTTTCTGTAGTATCTTTGTCTGGTTTTGATATCAGGGTGACGGTGGCCTCATAGAATGAGTTTGGGAGTGTTCCTTCCTCTGCAATTTTTTAGAAGAGTTTGAGAAGGATGGGTGTTAGCTCTTCTCTAAATGTTTGATAGAATTCACCTGTGAAGCAAACAGGTCCTGGTCTTTTGTTTTTTGAAAGATTTTTAATCACAGTTTCAATTTCATTTCCTGTGATTGTTCTGTTCATATTTTCTATTTCTTCCTGGTTCAGTGTTGGAAGGTTATACCTTTCTAAGAGTTTGTCCATTTCTTCCAGGTTGTCCATTTTATTGGCATAGAGTTGCTTGTAGTAGTCTCTTAGGATGCTTTGTATTTCTGCGGTGTCTGTTGTAACTTCTCCTTATTCATTTCTAATTTTGTTGATTTGAGTCCTCTCCCTCTTTTTCTTGATGAGTCTGGCTAACGGTTTATCAGTTTTGTTTATCTTCCCAAAGAACCAGCTTTTAGATTTATTGATCTTTGCTATTGTTTTCTTTTTTTCTATTTCATTTATTTCTGCTCTGATCTTTATTATTTTTTCCTTCTGCTAACTTTGGGTTTTGTTTGTCCTTCTTTCTCTAGCTCCTTTAGGTGTAAGGTTAGATTGTTTATTTGAGATTTTTCTTGTTTCTTGAGGTAGTCTTGTATAGCTATAAACTTCCCTCTTAGAACTTCTTTTGCTGCATCCTATTGGTTTTGGATCATCACGTTTTCATTATCATTTGTCTCTAGGTACTTTTTGATTGCCTCTTTGATTTTCTCAGTGATCTCTTTGTTATTTAGTAAGATACTGTTTAGCTTCCATGTGTTTGTGCTTTTTATGTTTTTTTTCCCTGTAAATGATTTCTAATCTCATAGCATTGTGGTCAGAAAAGATGCTTGATATTATTTCAATTTTCTTAAATTTTCTGAGGCTTGATTTGTGACCCAAGATGTGATCAATCCTGGAGAATGTTCCGTGCGCACTTGAGAAGAAAGTGTAATCTGCGGTTTTGGGATGGAATGTCATATAAATATCAATTAAATCTATCTGGTCTATTGTGTCATTTAAAGCTTCTGTTTCCTTATTAATTTTCTGTTTGGATGATCTGTCCATTGGTGTAAGTGAGGTGTTAAAGTCCCCCACTATTATTGTGTTACTGTCAATTTCCTCTTCTAGTGCTATTAGCAGTTGCCTTATGTATTGATGTGCTCCTATGTTGGGTGCATATATATTTATAATTGTTATATCTTCTTCTTGGATTGATCCCTTGATCATTATGTAGTGTCCTTCCTTGTCTCTTGTAACATTCTTTATTTTAAAGTCTGTTTTATCTGATATGAATATTGCTACTCCAGCTTTCTTTTGATTTCCATTGGCATGGAATATCTTTTTCCATCCCCTCACTTTCAGTCTGTATGTATCCCTAGGTCTGAAGTGGGTCTCTTGTAGACAGCATATAGATGGGTCTTGTTTTTGTATCCATTCGGCAAGGCTGTGTCTTTTGGTTGGCGCACTTAATCCATTTACGTTTAAGGTAATTATCAATATGTATGTTCTTGTGAGGATTTTCTTAATTGTTTTGGGTTTGTTTTTGTAGGTCCTTTTCTTCTCTTGTGTTTCCCACTTAGAGAAGTTCCTTTAGCATTTGTCGTAGAGCTGGTTTGGTGGTGCTGAATTCTCTTAGCTTTTGCTTGTCTGTAAAGCTTTTGATTTCTCCATCGAATCTGCATGAGATCCTTGCTGGGTAGAGTAATGCTTGGTTGTAGCTGCTTCCCTTTCATCACTTTAAGTGTATCATGCCACTCCCTTCTGGCTTGTAGAGTTTCTGCTGAGAAATCAGCTCTTAACTTTATGGGAGTTCCCTTGTAGGTTATTTGTCATTTTTCCCTTGCTGCTTTCAATAATTTTTCTTTGTCTTTAATTTTTGCCAATTTGATTACTGTGTGTCTCGGCATGTTTCTTCTTGGGTTTATCCTGTATGGGACCCTCTGTGCTTCCTGGACTTGGGTGGCTATTTCCTTTCTCATGTTAGGGAAGTTTTCGACTATATTCTCTTCAAATATTTTCTCGGGTCCTTTCTCTCTCTTTTCCTTCTGGGACCCCTATAATGCGAATGTTGTTGTATTTAATGTTGTCCTAGAGGTCTCTTAGGCTGTCTTCATTTCTTTTCATACTTTTGTCTTTATTCTGTTCCACAGCAGTGAATTCTACCATTCTGTCTTCCAGGTCATTTATCCGTTCTTCTGCCTCAGTTATTCTGCTATTGATTCCTTCTCGTGTATTTTTCATTTCTGTAATTGTGTTGTTCATCTCTGTTTGTTTGTTCTTTAATTCTTCTAGATCTTTGTTAAACATTTCTTGCATTTTCTCAATCTTTGCCTCCATTCTTTTTCCGAGGTCCTGGATCATCTTCACTATCATTATTGTGAATTCTTTTTCTGGAAGGTTGCCTATCTCCACTTCATTTTGTTGTTTTTCTGGGGTTTTATCTTGTTCCTTCATCTGGTACATAGCCCTCTGCCTTTTCATCTTGTCTGTCTTTCTGTGCATGTCGTTTTTGTTCCACAGGCTACAGCACTGTAGTACTTCTTGCTTCTGCTGTCTGCCCTCTGGTGGATGAGGCTATCTAAGAGGCTTGTGCAAGTTTCCTGATGGGAGGGACTGGTGGTGGGTAGAGCTGGCTGTTGCTTTGGTGGGCAGACCTCAGTAAAACTTTAATCCACTTGCCTGCTGTTGGGTGGGGCTGGGTTCCCTTCCTGTTGGTTGTTTGTCCTGAGGCGCCCCAACACTGGAGCCTACCCGGGCTCTTTGGTGGGGCTAATGGCAGACTCTGGGTGGGCCCATGCCAAGGAGTACTTCCCAGGACTTCTGCTGCCAGTGTCCTTGTTCTCACGGTGAGAAACAGCCACCCCCTGCCTCTGCAGGAGACCCTCCAATACTAGCAGGTAGGTCTGGTTCAGTCTCCTATGTGGTCACTGCTCCTTCCCCTGGGTCCCAATGAGCACACCGGTTTGTGTGTGCCCTCCAAGAGTGGAGTCTCTGTTTCCCCCAGTCCTGTCAAAGTCCTGCAATCAAATCCTGCTAGCCTTCAACGTCTGACTCTCTAGGAATTCCTCCTCCAGTTGCCGGACCCCCAGATTGGGAATCCTGATGTGGGGCTCAGAACCTTCACTCCAGTGGGTGGACTTCTGTGGTATAAGTTTTCTCCAGTTTGTGAGTCACCCACCCAGCAGTTATGGGATTTGATTTTATTGTGATTGCACCCCTCCTACCATCTCATTGTGGCTTCTCCTTTGTCTTTGGATGTGGGGTATCTTTTTTGGTGAGTTCCAGTGTCTTCCTGTCGATGATTGTTCAGCAATTAGTTGTGATTGTGGTGTTCTTGTAAGGGAGTGAGAGCATGTCCTTCTACTCTGCCAGTTTGAACCAATCTTAGGAATTCTGTTCTTAGAGAGACCCACAGCAGCCAAACCTCTGCCATGGTCCAAAGGGATATTTCCCCAAATGATAACTTAGAAAAACTGCCTAGAGAAGCCTAAGAGTTGGCCTCAGAAACGGAAAAACACGATTGTTAATTTAGCAATTGATGGTTTGATAAAAAGAGAAAGCTCTGGTTTGGAGAAAATAACAACCCAGTCCTACTGGAAATTTTAAATTCTCACTCATTACCACTGTACATGCACTAAGCCATTGGTCTACTGACAAAATGATAGCCTTCATGAATACATATTGGTGGGTAAACATTAACAAGGCTGCAAAAGGTGCCTACCTCACTTGTCCCACTTGTCCAAAGTATAACCCAGGGAAGCCTGTTCATACTGGTTCCACACATTTTACACTGCCTAGTGAACTGTTCAAGTTTATTTGTATGGCAAATGGGTTTCATACAACTTCCTTCATCTCATGGATGTAAGTATGTTTGAACATGGTCAGTATGTTTCCACACTGTTCTGAAGCCTTCCCTTGTACATAGGCTATTGCTTTTTCTGTGGCTAAAGTCCTTTTGGAAAACATTATCCCTATCTGGCAAACTCCTCTTGAACTTTATAATGATCGTAGCACCTATTTTATTGATCAGGTACTTTGATAAGTCTATGTTGTTTGTTAATTTTCAGTAAATACCGCAAATAAGTGAAAAATGCAATGAAAATAGAAACAGCTTTCCTTTCTTAATATAATTATATATTTTTTTCAGCCCAAAACAGCATTAATGGGCAAACACTAGAAACATTCCCTCTCAATTCTGAAATAAGAGAAAGATGTCCACAATTATCACTATTACTTAACATTGTTCTGGCTCTGGCCAATACACTTAACAAAATAAGGAAAATAGAGTTTGCATCAGTTTGCTAGGGCTGCCTTAACAATATACCATGGACTGGGTGGCTTAAACAACAAATTAATTTTCTCACAGTTCTGGAGGTTACACATCTAAGATCAAGGTACAGTAGGGTCAGGTCCTAGTGAGGTCTCTCTTCCTGACTTGCAGATGGCTGATTTCTCATTGCCCTCACATGGTGAAGAGAGAAAGAGAGAGAGAGATCTCTGGTGTCTCTTCCGATAAGACACTAATCCTATTGGATCTGGGCTCTCCCAACGCTTATGGCTTCATTTAACCTGAATTATTTCCTTAGAGGCCCCCTGTCCAAATATAGCCACACTGGGGGTTAGGGGCTTCAACATACACATTTTTGGAGGACACATTCAGTCCACAAGAGAGGCATACACAATGGAAAGGAGATAAAATTATCATTGTTGAGGCACAATATGGTTATATACCCCCAAAACTTAAGTGACTATTACAAATAATGTGAGAATTCACTGACGTGGTGAGATACAAACTGGGTACAAAAATCAAAGCTATATAATAGCAACCACTCAGAAGAGATACAAGGAAAGATCCCACTGAAAAGAGCAGCAATAAAAATAAAAACATCAAGGGATGAACTTAAGAAGAAATGTGTGAGCTTTTTATGAAGAAAATATCCAATTGCTACTAAGGCTGGAAATGAACCCTTTATCAGATGAAAGACATCTGTGAAGAGACTCAACATCATAAAGATATCTATTCTCCCTAAGTCAACCTATACATTTAATGCAATTCCAATAAAAATTCCTACATGATGTTTCTTTGGGACAAAAGTTGATTCTAAAGTTCATATAGAAAGAAAAGTAAGAATAGAAGAATGGTGAAAAACAGAGCAATGAGGAGGGCTGGGTGGTGAGAAGGCAGAAAGACAGGCCCTCTCATATCTCTGGGGTTACAGATTCTAAGAAGGGCAGTTTTGCAATACTTATTAAACTTACAAATGCACATATCCTTTAACCCAGCAATTCTGCTTCTAGGAATTTATCCTTCAGACATACGCTCCTATGTGAAAAATGACAATATGAACAAGGTTATTCATGGCAGAATTGTTTCTGGATTGATAGGGAATGATTGCCAAGATACTCAGCTAAGTAAAAAAAAAAAAAAAAAAAAAAAAGAAGCAGCAGCAGGGTGCTTTTGTATGCTATGATTTGTGTAAAAACAAAGAAAAAGAATGTATAAATACACATATATACATACATAAGATGCATATACACATATATAAATATATATGCTTAACTGCTTGTACATGCCTATAATGTCTCTGGAAATATCAGAAAATAGTAGCATTAGGTGCTTCCAAAGAGAACTGTGTGGCTGGGAGAAGGGGTAAGAAAAACATTTTTACCCTTTTGTATCATTGGAATTTTGAATCACATGAATGTGTTTATTTAAAAAATTAAGTTAAATAATTGAAAAAGTAATTTATTTCTGATTTTTAGAAATATCATGGAATTGAATGAGCCTTACCAAGAAATACAGCAATAATAGTTTTTATTTTTCTAAATCATGTATTCCAAATTTCCTCTCAGTCATGAGAGAGAGATTGTAAAAAAAAAAAATAAAGGGCGTGAAGAACCACAAGAGAACAGAGAGATTGTAGAGGAAGAAACTAGGAGTTAGGAGCTTAGGAACCTCTCCAGAAGGAGAGAGAATCGGAGAAAGCTGGCAAAACAGAAGGAAGTACAGACAGTCGGTAAGTTTTTGGGTAAGGATAGTCAGGTGAAACATTCTTGCAACACTTTGCTGTCCATGGAGACATGGGCTTCACAGCACACTATCTTGTTCCACTGGCCTTTGAAATTATTGCGTGTAAATAAAAAGTTTATTTTTCCATTGAAAACTACGGGTTTTCTCCTGTGTGAAAGGAATTTAGAAAGGTCAGAGAAATTCACTTAGGAACCTAATGTCCCTTTGATATTCAAAAGCAGTCTGATTGCTTCATCTTTGCTCTTTGAGAATTTGGGTTAGCTTACTTAATAGTATCAGGAGGTTATATTTGAAAGCAGTGTTTTATTTCACCTTTTTGAGCTTCCCTAAACCACGAACAAATCAAATTTATGATATTAAACATGACTTTGTCATTATTTCTAATTTTTCAACTAAAAGCATCAAACTCTTAGAGGAGGAGCCATTCAGAAATCAGAGTGCAGCAGCAGCTCAGTGAGGAAAAGGTTACATATCTGGATACAGTACTTTGGCTTGAACAATTCCAACTCATAGAATGCTAGTGTAAGGCAGAAGGAAGTGAAGTTGGGGCCCAATCAAGTTCTGAAGATTCTCATCTCTGGTTTATAAAGTAATACGAGTTTAATCTCTCCGGAGACACAATTACCTCTATTGCCACCTGCTGGTAAATTTATGTCTCACTTAATTCAGTTAGTGGCTTCCCCACCCCCAATGAAGCACTTTTTGGAATACAGAGATAGATTTGCAACAAAAGAACTTTTGCTGCTTCAGAGTGGAGAGGATGGGTCACAAGTCAAGTGCCTGGGTACACAGGACAGCAAATATCAAAGACTCCACCGATATGAGGAGTTAGTTTCCTCTGGCACTATCTCCTGCCCTGCAAATTCTTTTAAGTTTGTCAACTCTCTTGAGTTCATCTAAATACAGTAGCCCCCCGCACCCCCAAAGAGACCAGTTTTTAAAGACGCTCAGTGATTTTAAGCCGTAATTTTAAAAGTTTTTAATACAACAGATATGCAGGCACTTGCCTCACTTTGGTCCTGGGGTTGAAGTCAACACTGACAAACAGAGACTCCTTCATTTATTCTACATGCAGACCTTCTCTTGCTCCTCCCACTCAAATACTTCACCCTTCTGCTCCTTCAAAACCTACATTTCAGGGACTTCCCTGGTGGTCCAGTGGTTAAGACTTCGCCTTCCAATGCAGGGGATGCAGGTTCAATCCCTGGTCAGGGAGCTAAGATCCCACATGCCTCATAGCCAAAAAAACAAAACATAAAGCAGAAGCAATGTTGTAACAAATTCAATAAAGACTTTAAAAGTGGCCCACATCAAAAAAAAAAAAATCTTAAAAACCCCCCCCAAAAACCCTACATTTCATACTCAATACCTATATGCTTAGGCACAGGGAACTCATACACAGCATGGTTAACACAAGCGTCAATGAACAGCTTGCACATTTTCTGATGTTTGTGGTAGCATAAAATCCTCACTTTGTCTGGAATCTTAATAAGTAGAAGAAAACATATGACCATTTTCCTCCTATGGTACCACCTCATGACACTAACTGATCATAATGTTTCTTCCCCCCAAAGTACTGTAAAATTCTGAAGTAGCTTTTGTTTACCCACTCACCTAGTGAAGGACATTGGGGTTGTTTCAAGTTTTTGGTGATTATGACTACAGTGGCTATAAACATGCATGTACACATTTTCATGTGAAAATAAGTTTTCATTTCACTAGGGTGAATATCCAGGAGCAGAATTGCTGGGCCATATGGTTTGTGCATGTTTAACTTTAAAAAAAACTGGCAAACCTTTTTGCTCTCTCACCTGCAATGCCTAGAGTTCGAGTTGCTCTGCATCCTTGTCAGCACATGGCATTGTCAGTGCTTTTTTTTTTTTAGCCATTATAATAAGTGGTAACTCATCTGGTTTTAATCAGCATTTCCTTAATGATTAGTGCTGTCTGACAACGTTTTATGTGCTCACTTGTCATCCAAATAGTCTCTTTGGTGGAGTGCCTGTTCAATTATCTTACCCAATTTTTTTTTTCCATTGGGTTGTTTGTTTTCTGTTGTGTTTTAAGAGTTCTGATATATTCTGGATATGTCTTTTGATGAAGTAGTTCTTGAATCATAAAAAAAAAAAAATTTAGGGTCTTTTAGTGTAAGCCTATTTTATTCTATTCACTTCTTGATGATTTACATATGCCATGCACAGTCAAGTCTATAAACTAAACTTTTCCATTAACCAAAACTGTGGGTATCTTGAATGATGAGGTACTCTCTCAGGAGGCCCGGAGGGAAATCTGGTGAGCTGCCCAAATGGGACTCAAGAAAGGGCCATTTACCTTGGTGAATTCAGCAAGGTCCAGGGTTTAGTCTTAAGGTTGGGTTTTTTAAAAATTTTTTAAAATTAATTAATTAATTAATTAATTTTGGGCTGCATTGGGTCTTCGTTGCTGCACATGGGCTTTCTCTAGTTGCGGCGAGTGGGGTCTACTCTTCGTTGCGGTGTGCAGGCTTCTCACTGTGGTGGTTTCTCTTGTTGCGGAGCATGGGCTCTATAGTGCGGGCTCAGTAGTTGTGGTGCACGGGCTTAGATGCTCCAAGGCACGCGGGGTCTTCCCAGACCAGGGCTTGGACCCGTGTCCCCTGCATTGGCTGGTGGATTCTTAACCGCTGCGCCAGCAGGGAAGTCCCTAGTCTTAAGCTTTGAAAATTCAGAAACGTGATTTGGCCAGTGTCCTAAGAGCAGATTCCACTTGAGGACACATTCATGCTAGCAGAGCTCTAAAGAGACTAACATGCAAGGCCAGGGTGGCGGCTGACTCATCAAGGTAGCCCTCTTCTCCTATGAACTTACACGATGGTTGCAGGCTTCTTTGGTGAGCTTGGAGTTGGAGTAAGGAAAACTTAGCCATATCAATGGCTGTGATGACCTTTCCACTGGGCCATGGTGAAAAAAATAAGCATAGTTTAATTTTCTTAATTGGTTCAATTTAAAGAGCTATCTTTTATTCTGAGGCTATGTTTTCCACAACTTTGACACAGTCCATATGAATTTATTTCCTTCACATAGAGTGATGGCTTGTTGGCCTAGCAGACACTCAGAAAGTGAAGAGCTGTCCTCTGCTCTAACATCACCCTTATCTCTTGAATTTCTGAGACTTTGGGAGGTACTTCCCAATCTGACCCCTAGCTTCCAATTTCATTTCAATACACTTTCCCATGTGATTACTCTCCAGATAAAGCAGTCTGCTTGCAATTCTCAGTGTGCTACACCTTTTTCTTTGCCTCTGGAGATCTGCTGTTCAATTCCTAGACCACCTCCTCCCTCTCCACCTCTCTTCCTCTGAGCCAGCAGTGAACATTTACTTCTCTGGATTCCTACAGCACCTACCTTCGTTATCGTTCCTAAGGCATTTATCCTACATTATCGCTCACGGTGGGTGACTTGTACGCTTTAGTGGATGATCAGATAGTACCCCCATCAGATGGTAAGCTTCTGAAGGGAGAGGAATAAAGGCCCATCTTTTAGAAATAATAGCATGTCTCACAGAAAACACACAGTGCTTCTCACAGTAGGTGCTCAATGAAGGTTTGTCAAATGAATGAAGAAAGAAATAAACATATGAGACATGGTATATTTAAATTCTTGCAACATAACTCCTCTTTTCGCCCACAGTTACCTAAGTATTTTGATACTTGAGTGCCCCCTTACACACACCTCCTATATAAATATACATATCGAGGGCTCCCTCGGGCTATCTCCTCAGACGTGTGCATCTGTGAGTGTGGCCTGTGCATCAGCATGCCCAGGGAGATGGAAAAACAAGCAGGCACTTCCCAACTGGGGAAGTCATTTGCAGCTCCTCCCATTATTACTGGCTGAACCTCCTTATTTAAAACAAACAGAGCTGGAAGCAGCAATTCAAGTGGTGGCTATTAGCAAGTTCAGTTATCAAAACACAGACCTAGTCTTTAAACATATAAAACAGCAAACGCTGAAAGTCCACTCCTGACCTGTAGCATCTTTGCAGCCAGAGCCTCCCCTACCATCTCCCTTTAGGACCCTTAGGGGTCATGTGTTCTTACCACATGGAGGCTATTTTCAGATTTTAATGCTGAGAGCACTTTCCTTAATCTCAGAAAGACTTTTCTCTCGTTTCTTTTCTTCCTGTCCCACAGGGCAACCACTCCCCGCAAAGGTAGTCCAGCTACCATTTTCCACCCAGTCTGTGTCTAGTTAAGGAAGTTTCTGAGGGTTACAGAGAAGGCAGTCCTGAAGTTCAGATCACAGGGATGAGAGGGCTACGGTAGAGCCAGCAAAGATGACCAAAGGAGGAAATTGGAACATGACCCAGCCCACATTAGGGAGAAGTGGTTCATTTCCTGTTTCTGATGACCACTGAGTGGTCCTGTAACCTGAGCTGCTCAAGTGTGGGCCTATCCAGGCATAAGCCAAGGGAAGGAAGTATAGTTAAACTCCTTTAATCTGTGATGCTTGTGAATCATCACTGTGGCCATCATCATGGACACCGAGCCTCACTGTGCTGCAGATAGAAAAGGGATGGAAAACAGAAGAGAATTTATGGCAACCACAGGCCACAGCCTGGCAGTGTTTTTGTATGGTTTTTTTAAATAAGATCTACCAGCTTATTTGTTGTCCTTTACCTCTTTCTCTTAAAAAGTGGAGTGCGTTAAAATACGGGTTACATAAATATTCTGATGTTTTGATTATTTAATACCCACTTTATAGGTTTAGATAAAAGGAGATACTTTAGTTAAAACTATTTTGCATGGCGCCAGACATATAGAAATAGTCAACAAAGGGCAACTATAATGATCGGTCCCTGAATTCTTATAACCAAAGATTTCATTATATTAACTTGAAATGACTACTGAATTCATTCTTGGTCTCTTAAAAAATAACGTTACAAACTGTTGCAGTATGATCTCAACTATAAAATGAAAATGAAATATAGAGAAAAGATCTGAAGGAACTATACTAAAAGACTTAACAGTGATTGACTCTGGGTGATAGAGTCATGGAAAATTTTTCCTGCTTCTTTACACTTTGCACTACTTTCCAGACTTTCTATGATGATCATTTATTACTGTGATTATGTGGGAAAATACCGACTAAAATTTTCTTTTAAAAATGAGTTTATATTGTTTAGTTAGTAAAGCTTGTTTTTCAACCTAATTCATCTTTCAGAGGCTTTGCTATTTTTCACCCGTGTGACCTTGGGTAAGTTACTGAACCTTTTAAATCTTAGTCTCCTCTCCTGTAAAATGAGGAAAATAAGTATGTACTTCCTTTTTACAGGTCTGTGTGAAGATTAAATGAGAAAACAGGGAAATCACCTAACACAGAGCCTGATGGATGCAGGTACTCAATAGTAAGTAATCTAAAACTCTGAGGTACCATCTCCGCTTTCTTAGAGTATAAGCATCTTTAGGAGCCAATCTGGACGAGTACTGAAAATAGTGACTCCATTTACTTATTGCCACTGTCAGAGTCTGCCCACTGCACAATTTCTTGCTTTCTCTTCAACTGTGACTGAGGATTGCCTGACCCAAATTTCAGGAGATTAATGCAGTCCTAAGGGCAATTATTTGAGTGTAAATAATGGAATGATGTGGTTAAACAAAGGCACATGTGCTTTGGATTTGGAAAGACCAGAGTTTAAATTTTCCTAATTACTAACCGTGTGATCTCAGGCAAGGGACTTATGTTTTTGGAGACTTGATTTCCTCATATTTGGTAATTCTAGCTAACATCCATCAAGCCCTTATTACACGCCAAGCCCTGGGCTCAGCACTTTACATACATTATCTCATCTAATTAACATAGCATCTTGGTGACATGAAATTAGTATTCCCATTTTACAGATGAACAAGTGGTAAAGTAAGTTGCCTGAGGACATGCAGATGGTTGTTGGTAGAGTCTGGATTTTAATCCAGGCAGTCTGACACCAGAGCCCATGCTCTTACCCACTCTGCTGTAAAGGCTCCCATTCATAAAATGGGGATCCAAATCTGAGCTGATGGGTTTATCACAATGATTAAATGGAATAATATTTGTAAGGTGTCTATGTTTAGTAGGCTCTCAATAAATATCTAAGATTAGAGTAGACACGTTAACCTTAGGAGATATTTAGGAGTACTATATACATAGAACCCCCAAGCACTGTATGTTGGGAAATGGTGTATCCACTGTATCACACCACTGACTTCTCCATGCGTGTTATTTGTTGTTATTTGGGCACATCTCTCCCACACTCCTTTTCTTGACACTTAGTAGAGCATCTCAAGGAAAAGGCAAACAATTTTAAATATCCTTCAGATTTGCTACACGATATCTTTTCGACATTGCACTGATATTTGCTTATTATTCCAATCCTAACACTAACAATAATGGTTCTTACTTATGGAGGACTTGTCGGTTACCAGGCACTGGGCTAAGGGATTTGCATAATTTCTCTCAGTGTATCCCAACAATAAACTTAGGAGTTAAGCATTATTAGTCCCATTTTTCAGATGAGGAAAGAGAGACACAGAAGAGTTAAGAAATTTGCCCAAGTTCACATGGGCAGTAAGTGGTGAAAGCAGGATGCAAACCCAGCTCTGTCTGATTTTGAAACCTCCGCATTTGATCATCTCATTACTCTAGTCCCCCCCACCTCCCTTATCTCCACTGTGTGTGTGTGTGTGTGTGTGTGTGTGTGTGTGTGTGTGTGTGTGTGTGTGTGTGTGTGTGTGTGTGTGTGTGTGTGTGTGTATCTATATGGCTGGAGAGTGGCATGAAAGGCCACCCTGGAATCAGACTACTCCAAGAACCTAGTGGGAATTGTGCTTTTCCTACTTTCCTTTGAGGCTGAGGAGGCAGAATTCACTATGATGAGGTCAAAATTGCCCAGTGGCCTAGCATCTTAGGGTTTGGATCAGTACCTATCAAATCTACTACACACCACTGTGGTAGTCACTAGTACTATTTGCCAAATATTTCATTTTCCTCAATTCTGGCACAGAGGAAGGTTAAACTTCTTGGATTCTTATGGTTGAATGGGGTATTGTGACTAGTTATATAGCCTTTGAATTTTGTGTGGAAGTGACATGTAACTCTTCCTGGCTGGGGCCTGGAGCCTGTTTTTGAGACTTTCCAGAGCATTCTTTTATCTTTGGCACAATCACCAGTAACACTGAAGATGGTAGCTGCTCCATCAGCTTGGGTTTCTAAGTGACTACAAAAGCAAAGATCCCTGCTGACTTGTGATGCATATGTGACTTGAGTGAAAACTAAATCTTTGTTGTTTTAAGCCACTAAGATTTTGGAGCTGTTTGTTACTATAGCATAACCTAGTCTATCCTGACTGATACAACCACACAGCAAGGTGTGGATGATACAAAGCAGTGCCTGGATGTCATTGTGGTAGCTGCCAACAGACTCTGCCCATGACTATCACCAGTGTGAGGAAAGAGAGGAAGACAGAGGGAGAGGGAGAGAAAGAAAGTGGGCAGAGGGTGGAGAGAAAGAAAGGTGGGGGAGAGAGTGAGAGAGCAAGAGAGAGCACAGAACTTTTAGGAAGCTGTGCCTTTTACTTTGAAGAAACATCATCAAGGAACCATGAGGGCTGAGACTGACTTGCTCAGTATTTCCAGTGCTCACTAAGGTGACTGACACTAAATATTTGTCAAATTCATAATATCTTGGATTACCATTTTATGAACAATAGAATCTGTAGGGATGCCCGTTCTTGGAACATTTCACTTGGTTTTGGAACTTACTCTAGCTAAAATTAATACAACTCTCCTTGTTAGCTTTTTAAATGAGGCTAGTTTACTTCCTAGCTTTTTCTCATTCACTAGTCTATAGTTTCTAGCCCTGGGGGTCTCATGATACCAGAGTAGATACATTTTAAAAAATTTACCATATCCCTGTGCTTTAAAAAGGAGTGTCGAAGCTCACTCACATTCAAATAAGAGTTTTCACTCTTTAACCTCTTTAAAGTAAGTAAATATATTGGTCCAAACTTGAGCTTACTCCGAAGATCCCTGTTCCTTTCATGGAGGGGTGCCCCTCTGTGTGTGGGGACAGGTGGGGATGACTCATCCTGTGAAGCAGCGCCTCAGCCCTCAGGTGGGGAGAACAGTCAGACTCTGGCAGGGAGGAAAGAGCTGGAGGGCAGGGAGAAGGTGGAAGAAGGGGAGCACAGCTCCCAGTGCAGAAAACCAGCCTTGTGCTTGCAGGAAGGATTTCAAGGGTGGATGCCTCTCCAGGCAATTCCAAATGTTCCTTCTTCTTGCCTGTTATTATCCCATAACTTATTCCAGGAACCACTTGCCAGAAAGCCAGCGTTCCTGCCTTCACTAGACTGTGAGTTCCTGGAATGCACATACCATGTCTTGTTCATCTTCTATTCATCCTACGCCCACCCTCCGTGCCGTGAGGGTTGGAGGCTACTAGTAGATGTTTGCTAAGTGAGTGAGACTTCAGGAGCTGGGACCATCCTGAAAGCTACAACCAATAAACTGATCCAGACAGAGGACAATTAAACTTCAGCCCCCTGTCCTGCTTGAGGGCCCAGGTCACACATACTCACTTGCAGCTGCTTTTTCATCTCTTATTTGATTCCTCTGCTGTTCACAAAGTTGCTGTTAAGGGACACAGCCATCTCTCATCCCAATTCTTTCTGTGCTGTGTGGGAAGAATGCCTAGAGCCAGCTTCACTGAAGAAGTAAAGGCGAATGCCTAACTCAGAGGAGGGATGGTAGAAGGAATACACGAACTCAGTGTCCATCTCTGTGACTCAGGAGCTGTCACTTGGGGAGAATTTGCTCCTACCAACAGATCACAGGATTAGAAGACATTGTAGGGCCTAGAGACCGCAATAAGATGTGTTCTAAGACTTTGGAAATATAGTTCCCTGTAAGGGTGAAACTACTAAGATCCATACACAATGGATGTGATTAGCCACCTGTGGAAGTAAATCATGATATCATCCCTAAATATGTGAGTCAAAAGCTTGGGAATACCTGAGATACCAATCAAGGTGAACTAGGAGAAAATTCAGGGAAGCAGGTAGTAGGACAGTACTCAGAACCCAACCAATTGAGTGCATGCTGTTTGAAGAACCCCTCTGAACAGAACACATCTCTCTGGGAAGTAGAGTGGGGAGAGGAAAATGATCAGCTTTAAGAGTCAAGAAAAAGGAAATTTGCAGAGGCACTATCCTGGACAGAGGTTTTCCTGGCCCCTGACCTTGTGAGAGTGCCTAAAGCTTCTTCAAGGAGAGACGCTTCTGAAACTCAACTCACATCCTTCATTCTAAAGGAATGTTCTGATCAGGCCAAAGGGAATAACTAGTACTCTTATCAGTTGTATTTATCAGGATTAATTAACAAATTGGTGACACGCTTGTGTGTGTATGTGTGTGTGTGTGTGTTTATGTGCGTGTGTGTGTGTGTGTGTGTGTGTATGTGTGTGTGTAATATCTGGATGCACACAGGCTTGGAGTTTCAGCTTTTGGGGGTGGGGAATGCTATTCTAATGATGTCAGGAGAGTCAGGATTCAGAACCTGAAAGGATGGTGATGAGTCTCTGAGGTCAAAGCTATCTGTGGACCTTCTCTACATCTCTATGTGTCACAGGCTGAGCTGCCCATTTTCAGGTGCAGCAGAAGACACTTTTCAAAGACAATGGCCATCCCTTTGCTTCCTGGCATGACTGTACTTTTATCCAATGTTCTCAATTTTTTTTTTTTTTTTTTTTTTTTGCGGTACGCGGGCCTCCCACCGTTGTGGCCTCTCCCGTTGCGGAGCACAGGCTCCGGAAGCGCAGGCTCAGCGGCCATGGCTCACGGGCCCAGCCGCTCCGCGGCACGTGGGATCTTCCCGGACCGGGGCACGAATCCGTGTCCCCTGTATCGGCAGGCGGACTCTCAACCACTGCGCCACCAGGGAAGCCCTCAAAGTTTTCTGACTATGGCAAAAAGCCCCATGGCTCACTTACCCCATCATCTACCACACGAAGCTCCATCCCTCCCCAAAAGGGCATACTTTAACCCTTTCAAGGCTCACAAGTCCCTTCCTGCCTGCTGTGAGCCTTAGACCACCCTTTGAGGGTCGCTGTCTCAGATGCAAGCCACCTTCTATTGGAGTTTTATGGCAGAAGGGTATGTCCCTTTCTTGGTAGTCTGTTCGACTCTGCCAACATATACACTGTGCCCACCATGTGCCACTTGTGCAAAACACCTCTAATCCCTTCTAATGATAGATGCCACCAAAGCAGGAAGTAACTTTGTATATGGGGGCAGGGAAGTCAACCATAGGGCTCGCAGGTCTGCAGAGGCTAAGTCTTCACCTGGAAAGAGAGTTGAGTGGGAAGGTGAGACTTGTGATGATGAAGAGGCCTGGAGGTTTCTGGAAAATTTACACTCACGCCACCGAGAGTGGAAGGAGAGCTCTTAGGAAGCAACAGGGCCACCAGAAGTTCTTCCTCCACAAAGAGCTTCAAAATAGTTTTACAACTGCAACAGCTTCCTTTGTTTTGCTCACAAGCCTGGCTAAGAGTCTTGACTCCCTCTGTGATAGTGGAGAAGAGAGGTCTGAAGGGGCCAGACTCAGCCTATGAGCAGACCCTCCATGGAGAGTTGGAGAGGAGTGCTGCATGGAGGCTCTTTGGTCCCCAAAGTTCCCTGTTCTGGGGATATACCTGAGATTGTCCAATTATCAAGAAGTCAAACCTGGACTGGAAACTATTGATGAAGTGGGGAAATGGGTTTGCTCCGAGAGATGTTACTCAGGGAAAACATCAAAGTGTAGGGCAAAGATCAGGGACATCTTGATGGAATGATAAGGGCCACGTAATTCACAGGTAAAAACAAACCACTAGTAGGGAGAGGAGCACAGAAAAGGAAAATGGCTGAACCCACGAGCAACATCTCCATGGTTTTTCCTACAATCAGTTGTGGCCACAGGTATCATATTTTAGAAAAAGAAACCACGTCTGTCACCTACTGGTCATAACTCAACAATAATTTTTAACCTCACATCCCTCACCTATTCCTTGTGGAAAAATAACTGAACACAAGAAGCTAAATTCCTTGTTTGCAGAATTCTTTTCATTTTTATACTAGGCTTTCAGGCAAAAATATCTGCCCCAAAGTTATTTAGCAAATATCTTAGTTGAAGACCCCACAGAAGACTGCTCCAGCTCCTTTTTAAAGACAATGCCTATAAGCTGAAACGCTACTTATACATACTAATGTATGCAAACCTAGACTTGCCTTCAGAAAGATGCAATTTATGATAGCATAGGGCAGCAGAAGGTCAAATGAAGAAAAACATATGAGTACAAAACAAAACAAAAACAAGTGATTATTTAATTTTGTGGGTCATCCTAACAATATAATCTCCCAGATACTTTCAGCAGCTGACAAAGACAGAGTGTGGCATTTAGATTAGCATGGAGAGGGGTAGCATCACGTCCTTATTTCCCCAACCAGGAAAGTTACTCGTTGTTGTGTGGCATCCTAATGGCCCATCCTCCTTCTGGGACTTACGTGTGGAAGGGTGATAGCAATCTGCTCATTCTCACCACCATCCATTCAAAGTCAAGGATCATGTCTGGTGAGGAAGCTGGCCCAGGTGATTGCAGCAGCATACTGTAGACGTAATAGGCAGCCATAAGACACACAACTTCAGTTTTCCCACTTATAAAATGGGACTATGCATAATCCCAACCTACTTTACTAGAAAGGTGTCGGAATTTTTTTTTTTTTTTTTGTGGTACGCGAGCTTCTCACTGTTGTGGCCTCTCCCGTTGTGGAGCACAGGCTCCGGACGCGCAGGCTCAGCGGCCATGGCTCACGGGCCCAGCCGCCCCGCGGCATGTGGGATCTTCCCGGACCGGGGCACGAACCCGTGTCCCCTGCATCGGCAGGCAGACTCTCAACCACGGCGCCACCAGGGAAGCCCCAGAATATTTTTTAAAATGCCTAGCTAGAGGTTCTATGGAAAGGCACAAAGTATTGTAACCGCCATAATGTGTTAAGAAACGTAAATTACTTCAGGACCCTAAAAGGTTTCATGCAGTAGTCCATGCAAGAGTTTCATTTTGAACCTCATCAAAGTGCTCCTTGGTTATTAAGTGTAAAAAGGATCTTAATTTTATAAAATTAAACTACAACTGCTCCTACAACCTGGTCTAAAAGGTAGTGTTAAAATGAGGTTCTTATATCAGCTATCACCCAACTCCTCAGGTGCCTTGTCTTTGCCTCTTTGTCTTCCCCTTTCCTTCTGGAAACCTGTAATCCCACAGTGTGTGTGTGCGCGCGCACGTGCACTGGGGGAGCTGGTGGGCTCAGGTCTCAGGGAGAACACAGAAGCTGTGCCTGGATTGCCAAATAAGGCTGTGATTTCCTTTGTTCCTACTGCTGGAGCCTCCTTGGCAGATTAAGTCCGAGGCTTCTCCCAGGTTTTGTTGGCCCATGAATGGAACCTCTTCAGTGCTCACTGGAGTGCAATACCATTGATACTTCTGCCTGCTTCCTGTCCTCTCCCAGCCCAGCTGAGCTGATGGATTAATCCTGCCGTTTACTTGGAAGGCTCAGAGGCAGAAATGCAAGCTGAGGTAGAAGACAAAGACTAGGGCTGGAAGGGACCATGGAGACCTTCTTTCTAGAGTCTAAACTCCTCGCTTTGCTTAATTGGACTTGATTGAGGCCCAGGGCAGAGCAGTTAGGGGCCTGGCGCAAGTTCCACAGCAGCGGGTTAGGTAGAGTCTTAACTTCCAAGGCTTTCCAGTCTTCTCACCACAGGCGCTTGTCAGAGGGAAGCCTGAAAGAGCTCTGCTGCTCTCACTATAGAACAATACACTAGATCCACACACAGAACAATAGCACCCTATCTACACACATCCTTCACAGTCTTACAGCCAATTGAGGGATCTGGTGACTAAAATCATGAATCTTCGTTGGGAGAAATGAAGGGGGTCTAGAGTATTGTCTAATAAGAGTCAGAAAGCTGCCTTGTTTGCTAGTGATTTGTCTGTAATTTTTGTTTTCCTGCCATATCCCTCAGTCTCACATACACACCCCACATCCTTGAGTCTGGAGATTATCTATCCCTGGAGTCCTTCTCAGAGACTGGCTTCTGACAATTTTCCTCTTTAGAAACAACACTTTACAGCATTATTACTTCCTGACACATTATATGTTTATTTGTTTGACTGTCTCCTGTCACTAAAATGTAAGCAATCCTTAGGGCAAGGACTTTGTTTTGTTCACAGATGTATCTCTCTCCAGCATCTGTAATGCTGTCTACATCATAGTAAGCACTCAAAAAAAATTTTTGTGGAATGAATGAATAAAGGAATAAATGAAAACTACCTTCCTATGCACAGCACTGGAGAGGAAAAATAAAGTGTACCCTTGGCTAGTAGGGGAGGGAACAGACTTGCACCTTCTTTCTTTCTTTTTTTTCTTTATAGATTTACTTATTTAATTAATTTATTTTTGGCTGCGTTGGGTCTTCGTTGCTGCGTGCAGGCTTTCTCTAGTTGCGGCGAGTGGGGGCTACTCTTCATTGCGGTGCGTGGGCTTCTCAGTGTGGTGGCTTCTCTCGTGGAGTATGGATCTAGGTGCACGGGCTTCAGTAGCTGTGGCTCACGGGCTCAGTAGTTGTGGCTCGCGGGCTCTAGAGCACAGGCTCAGTAGTTGTGGTACATGGGCTTAGTTGCTCCGTGGCATGTGGGATCTTCCCGGACCAGGGCTTGAACCGGGGTCCCTTGCATTGGCAGGTAGATTCTTAACCACTGTGCCACCAGGGAAGCCCGCACCTTTCTTCTTGGCTCTCAGTCCCTCCCCAAACCCCCATCCCCACCCCATGCCCCCAGAACTCCAAACACTGTCCCCTGGCTTCCTTTCCTTCTCAAAATAACCTGGTTCTGTTCCTTCAACACCGAATATAAATAACTGATAGCCATTTAAAAGTAACACCTTCCAGGGGACATTTTAGAAAAACTCTAAACCTTAAGCCAAGAGGATGAGTCCCTAATGGTGGAATTACAGGTATTGGCCAACAGATGGGAGATAGGGTAAGAGGTAATGGCCTTCATACAGCCTGTTATAATCCAGTATGTTCACAGCCTTGGGATGCTAGTAGCCACTAAAACAGCATTCCTGAGAACCTTTGCCATTGATCGTGGAATGGTGGCCAGAGAGCAGCCAAATCTTATCAGTAAACAGACAGTGTCTGAAAGGATTTGAGAAAAATGGGTCATTTGTATGGTGATGTTCCCAGTGTAAATGAGCAAAACCTTTAAAAATACAATTTGGCAATACATAGTGAGAATCAACAAATATTTAAACCATTCAATCCAGACATCTTACTCCTGTGAATTTATTCTTAAAAAAAAAAAAAAGATCAGGAATAAGAGAAAAACTTTATGTACAAAGAGTACATTGCCATGTTATTTCTAGTAGTTAAAATTCGGGGGCTTCCCTGGTGGCGCAGTGGTTGAGAGTCCGCCTGCCAATGCAGGGGACATGGGTTCGTGCCCTGGTCTGGGAAGATCCCACATGCCGCAGAGCGGCGGGGCCCGTGAGCCATGGCCGCTGAGCCTGCGCTTCCGGAGCCTGTGCTCCGCAACGGGAGAGGCCACAACAGTGAGAGGCCCACGTACAGAAAAAAAAAAAAAAAAAAAAATTTGGAAAGAAACTTAAATGATGAACAGTAATGAGAAAAAAAAAACACAATGTAAACTACACAACGAGAGATCTGAGTTACAGTGCACCTGATCTATTTCCTAGATCTTGGGTAAATTACTTCATGTCTCCAAGCTTCAGTTTCCTCGTCTGTACAATTCCTTCTCTGTAATAACAGTGCCTAATTCATGGAGCTGTGAGGATTCAATGAGATCACTGCAGATAAAGTACTTAGCACAGGCACAGAGTTATCACTTTATTATTATCATTATTATTTCAATAGGCGGCATTATATCTTTGTGGAATGAATTAGTGAACCAAAATACCTAAATCTCCCAACATTCCAGATAAATGAATATTGTAGGAATCATATTGAAGCCTGAGGCTCCATTATGAGTATACATCTTCTTACCTGTATGAGTTTGGGATTTGTTGATTCTAAACAGGCAGGACTTCAGGGTATCTTTGCTCAGAGGTTGCCTCACATTTTCACCCCCAATTAACCAAAAATAACTTGGCTTTGAAGAACAGGGCAGATAATCCCTTTCAAATGTTTTGCCTGGGTACATTCTGTGGAGGGACAATTGATGGTGGAATGGGGAAAGAAAGAGGTGAATGAAAGGGGTCCAATTAAGGAGATAGTTTCCTTTCTGGCTTTTCAGCTGTTTCTGAGCTTGCTTTTAATCATGGATCCCCTCACAGAGCTTTTACCCCCTCCCCTTCTCCCCTTGTCTTGACCCCCAACTCAATCTGCAAATCTGATGTTATTACTGGCTTGTACAGATCTGGAATCCTTCAAAGAGCAGGGTATGCCTAACTGGGGAGACTCTGAGAGCCATCATTAATAACTGCTCTGGTCTTGGACCTTGAAAAATAATAATAATAAACGCATTGGCTCAATCTGCACTGCCTTATTCTTTTTCCCACCCCCTCTTGATCCTTTATTTACCTACCATAGATTGGACTGCAAATCTGGGATTTTTCTCTTTTTAACTGTTCATGGGATAGTAATTTGATCCTCTTGGCTCCTTGTCTATTTGTTTTATTGTTGGAGAAGTGTGTGTGTGTGTGTGTGTGTGTGTGTGTGTGTGTGTGTCTTTGTGTGTGTTGGTGATTATGTTTACAGTGCAGGTTCTAGGGCTGCCCCATGGTGCTTATGAATCTATGTCCATGGACAAGTTGGGGTACACAATTCTTGGGTATAGCTTGTGAATATTAAGCTTTAAGTATCTGGTCACATTTGTATATCTGAGTATTTAGATATATTTGTATCAACTTTTATGTCAGATGAAAAGAACAGCCTGCCAAAATAAGCATGTTCCCTACTTAAAGATTTCTAGAATGATATAACTCCCCAAATGAATGAAAGAGTGTTGGTGAGTTTACAGTGCAGGTTCTAGGGCTGCCCCATGGTGCTTATGAATCTATGTCCATGGACAAGTTGGGGTACACAATTCTTGGGTATAGCTTGTGAATATTAAGCTTTAAGTATCTGGTCACATTTGTATATCTGAGTATTTAGATATATTTGTATCAACTTTTATGTCAGATGAAAAGAACAGCCTGCCAAAATAAGCATGTTCCCTACTTAAAGATTTCTAGAATGATATAACTCCCCAAATGAATGAAAGAGGAGGTGGTGCTACGCAAGGATTGCAATTACACACCATACACTTTCTAGATTATTTAAGAAAGCAGGCAGGGCTGCATTATGGTTTTCGTGGGCCTTTTGTGTGCCCTTTCCTCCACATAAAAGTATTAAAAATTATCCTTTATAACTTCTTTGAATATAATAAATTTTATTAGTTTTTCTCTTCTGATTTTATGACAAATTAAAACATTTTTGTGGGTCCTTAAAAGGATTGTGGGTTCCCTGTGCTTGCTGTGCCTAGTGGGCATCAGCTGGGAACTGGGAGCCAGCCGAGAGGAAGGACTGTGGTGAAGGGGGCCAAGGTCCTTCCCACAAAAGCTCCACCACTGTAGCCTTCCATTTCCAGTGTGTGAGAGATTAGGGATTTCTCATATAAAATCTATGACATTTCCTGCTACCAGCAGTAAGGAAGTGCACTGTAGTGGTTTGTGCTGTCAATCAGACTTAGAGGTGAATTCCAGCTCTGCCACTTGCTAGCTCTGTGACCTTGGGCAATCATTTAACGTCTCTGAGCCTCAGTTTCCTCATCTATGGTATGTGGAAAATAATACATTCCTCATGGTGCTGTGAGAATTTAAGGAGGTGATGGGTGGAAAATGCCTTAGCCCAGTGTCTGGCACTTTGGGTAGGCATGCACTGTATAACAAATGTCATCATTTCTCTTTGGGGATATTGGGAAATATGAATTTAGTCACCTGGCTCCAAGTGCAATGAAATCGCAGGGTAGACATGCATCCAGGTGAGTAAGAGTCAGGTGCTCCTAGTGGAAAAACTTGCTTGATGCTGAGAGACACACTGACTGGTTCTCTATATATCCAAAAGGCAGGTCCCCAAGTGGTGTCTCAACTTTTCCTGCTGTACCTTACGCCCATCCCTTAGCTCCAGTGCACTATGTTCTGGTTATATACAGCTCAAGGCACCTACTTTAGAGGCTCTGGCCTTCCCCGGAGCCTTCCTAGCCCACTAGCAAGTTTCCATTCTTCAGACTCTTCTTTCCCTTATTCCTTCACACTCTCAAATTAAGGTTTTCCATATGGTTCACTGCCTTCCCCAAATCTGTTTCTTGTTTCTTCCAACATTTCATTGCTCTAGTTTATCCCTCATCCCTCCACATATCCTAAAATTAAGTTTTTTTTTAAACTTAACCTATGCTGCACATGCCATGTCTCATTTAATCTTCCAAACAATACGACAAGGTGGTAGTTCAGTCCAGTTCAGGAAACTGAACCTCAGAGCAATTAAGTGACTTCCCCAAAATCAGCCTGAAAGGATTTGAATCTCTGTCCTTCTGGTGCCGAAGGCTTAGTATGCTTTCTCCATTAATTAGCTCCATAATCGTTTATCTGTAATTTCCACATCTGAAAAGGAGCTCTAAAAATCACAACAGTTTTTTCTCAAAACTCTTTTGGTCAAAAACCTGACATGATGGCCATTCTGACTGGTGTGAGATGATATCTCATTGTAGTTTTGATTTGCATTTCTCTAATGATTAGTGATGTTGAGCATTCTTTCATGTGTTTGTTGGCAGTCTGTATATCTTCTTTGGAGAAATGTCTATTTAGGTCTTCTGCCCATTTTTGGATTGGGTTGTTTGTTTTTTTGTTATTAAGCTGCATGAGCTGCTTATAAATTTTGGAGATTAATCCTTTGTCAGTTGCTTCATTTGCAAATATTTTCTCCCATTCTGAGGGTTGTCTTTTGGTCTTGTTTATGGTTTCCTTTGCTGTGCAAAAGCTTTGAAGTTTCATTAGGTCCCATTTGTTTATTTTTGTTTTTATCTCCATTACTCTAGGAGATGGGTCAAGAAGGATCTTGTGGTGGGAATGTAAATTGATACAGCCACTGTGGAGAACAGTATTGGAGGTTTCTAAAAAACTACAAATAGAACTACCATATGACCCAGCAATCCCACTACTAGGCATATACCCTGAGGAAACCATAATTCATAAAGAATCATGTACCAAAATGCTCTATTTACAATAGCCCAGAGATGGAAACAACCTAAGTGTCCATCATCGGATGAATGGATAAAGAAGATGTGGCACATATATACAATGGAATATTACTCAGCCATAAAAAGAAACGAAATTGAACTATTTGTAATGAGGTGGATAGACCTAGAGTCTGTCATACAGAGTGAAGTAAGTCAGAAAGAGAGAGACAAATACCGTATGCTAACACATATATATGGAATTTAAGGAAAAAAAATGTCATGAAGAACCTAGGGGTGAAACAGGAATAAAGACACAGACTTACTAGAGAATGGACTTGAGGATATGGGGAGGGGGAAGGGTAAGCTGTGACAAAGCGAGAGAGAGGCACGGACATATATACATTACCAAACGTAAGGTAGATAGCTAGTGGGAAGCAGCCACATAGCACAGGGAGATCAGCTCGGTGCTTTGTGACCGCCTGGAGGGGTGGGATAGGGAGGGTGGGAGGGTGGGAGGGAGGGAGACGCAAGCGGGAAGAGATATGGGAACATATGTATATATATATAACTGATTCATTTTGTTGTGAAGCTGAAACTAACATACCATTGTAAAGCAATTATACTCCAATAAAGATGTTGAAAAAACAAAACAAAACCTGACATGAACCGATGAGGCTGGTTATAGTGTTCACTTATCTCAGTTAGTGAGTTCAATAAAGTCTGGACCTCCCCGGGCACTGCTTTTTCTGCTATAACATGCTATTACTTAAAGTTAAAGAAAAAAGCAGTTAAGTCCCAGACCTGAGTACTCCCGTACCAGCCTGAGTGGTGCAGGGCCCCGCATGTCCTAGCAATGACCCTGCAGAGTAAGCGAAGACAAGTATGTTGGAACTCTGAACCCTAATCCTGCAGCTAAGCCAGAACAATATTCCATGTGGGCTGATACTGAATTTCCCATCCAGGTCCCAGCAGAGCTGATGCAAAATGGCTAAGCAGCTCTTCCCAGTAAGCAGATCTTGGGCCATAGCAAAGTAAAATAAATATCCCAACTTGGCTATCAAAGGGAGAAGACTGAATCCTGCTGCTGACAAAGGGGCCCACTGGGACATGAGCAAAACAGCCAGCTAAGAGTCCTTTGTTTAGGATAACAAGATGAATTACACAGGAGCATCTCACTGAGTACCCCTCAGTAACAATTCCTACCCTGCCCTTTACAACCCTGGGAGAGACAGTGGTGTACTGGGTATTCAAAATGGAACCATATGGGCTCAGGAGTGAGAGGAGACAGAAGAGATACCAGCTCAGAGGACGAGAGCCTAGGACCTGAGACCTCTCACCCTGGAATTTCCCTCTGTGGCCACTGGTGCACTTCATCTCTTTCTCCCTGAGAACAGGTAGCCGAAACTCAGCCCCAAATACAGCCTCTCCAGGTCTCTGAGATTTGAATACCTGACAAGAATGTGACATGGGAAGGGGCTGAAAGGTTTAAACGTGGAGACTGCTGGTGGAAAGCGACTGCCCATCTCTGAGGCTCAAGAAGGGCTGGTCTTCCTGAGGGACATGTCAGAAGTGAATCTTGGAGAGGCTAGTCTACACGGACATGCACTCACAGTCCTTTCAGGCGGTGGCTGGAAGCCAGAAGAGTCTGCAGAAGCTTATCCAGTATAGAGAAATAAGTGGGGAGTGAATATTTAGCCATAAAATCTCTCAGAGCGACCCCCAACTTCATATCAGTTCTCCATCCCTTATTCACTAAATGGCTGAGGAGAGACCTTCGGATTCTCCCAGTTTGGGTGATGTCATTTCTGTATTTGGACTCTGGCTTAGAAATAATGTGATCCATCCCTCACCAGAACAGGGGAAATAAAACTTTTCAGACTGGAACAAAGCCTAATTTAACATACTCTTGGACTTTGAAAAAGTACAGTGTACCTTGTCTTTTATTTCTGGGCATTGTCTCAGTCGAGGGTGCAGAGACTGGGAGAGGAGGTTCATATGAAAGGGGATAGCATTGAGTGTGGGTGCTTGGTTATTCCTTAGGTGCTTTTGTCACTTACATGAAAAGGTACAAAGAACAGCCTGTCATTTCCAACATCTTGAAGCCCACAGAGACACTTGGATGCTGTTAGAGGCAGAGGCAATTGCTGGTGATGGACAAAAGGGTGCTCGGAGTTGGAGAATTATAGATTTGGAAAGAACCCTGGACGCCATCAAATATTACTCCTTTAATTAAGGGATGAGAACACTGATGCCCAGACAGGGTAAGGGACATACTTAACTGACTGAGGAAATGCAGAGTAAGAAACCACATGGTTCTTCTATGTGGCCATAGAGGCATCTTGGCATAGTCTAGGCTCCAGTACCCCAAGCTACATCTACTTTTTCTTGGTAAAAGGGAAGAGGATCGACTCATGCCAAGCTTCATTTTCTCAAATGTAAAATGAGGAAGCTAGATAATGCCAAGTGTTGGCAGGGATGTGGGTTCAGAGGACCCTCATATGCTGCTGATGAAACATGGATAGTGTGGCCATTCTGGAAAGCAATCTGGCTCTACTTGGTCAAATAAATATTTACAAACCCAATGACCCGCCAATTTTAGCCCTAGACATACTATTCCAGTGAAATGCTTACAATATGCCATAGGGAACAGACAGAAGGATGCTTATTCTAGTACTGTCTGTGGTGTCAGGAAGCTGGATAGATAAAGTACAATGGAGGACCACCCTGAAGTGCTGGGCAGCAATTAGAAGCAACAGAAGAGATGAACACATGGCAACATGCACGGTCTTAAACTAGTATTCCAAGGGGGAAAATGTAAGAAGTAGGATGTGATATATAAATTATCATACTAAGTGAAGTGAGCCAGACAGAGAAAGACAAATATCATATGATATCACTTATATGTGGAATCTAAAAAAAATGTTACAAATGAACTTATATACAAAACAGAAATAGACCCACAGACATAGAAAACAAACTTATGGTTACCAAAGGGGAAAGGGAGGAGGGATAAACTAGGAGTTTGGGATTAACATATACACACTACTATATATAAAATAGATAACCAACAAGGACCTACTGTATTGCACAGGGGACTATACTCAATATTTTGTAATAATCTATAAGGAAAAAGAATCTGAAAAAGCACGTATATTTGTATGTGTATATATAACTGAATTACTTTGCTGTACACCTGAAACTAACACATTGTAAATCAACTATTTCAATAAATAAATAAATTTCACTGAATCCAAATATCATTTACTGTATTAGGCACCACGATTTTGTGCTTTGACTAAGAAAGTAAAAACTCGCGCTTCCCTGGTGGCACAGCGGTTGAGCGTCCGCCTGCCGATGCAGGGGACATGGGTTCGTGCCCCGGTCCGGGAAGATCCCACGTGCCGCGGAGCGGCTGGGCCCGTGATCCATGGCCCTGAGCCTGCGCGTCCGGAGCCTGTGCTCCACAACGGGAGAGGCCACAACAGTGAGAGGCCCGCATACCGCTCCCGTTGATTGCAAGGTGCATCCTTATGTCAGAGATTAAAATGTGAAAAAAATGTTTTGGAATCCATTTATGTAAATAAAAATACATGCACACAGGGTAATATCTATTGCAAGAGTGCCTTTATTAAAGACATATTAAGCATGTTGCCTATGGGGTGTGGTGGTTAAAGGGGAGCAGCTGTGGGGATAGAGGAAGGAACAAACAAACGTAAGAGCTCTGTACAAACTGAAATGACAAAGTGGTTACCTCTGAGCAATTGTGAAGAAAAACTGAGAAGTTTATGATAACACCAGCTTCACTGGCTTGTGGTGAGAATTACTGAAATAACCCAGACACAGTCCACAGCATGACGTAGGGCTTACAAGTTGTTTCTACTTTCCCTTCATCTTCAGATTTGAAGATGCTACCCAGGACAGGCGTCGAAGGGAAAGGGTAAATGTCCTGAGTGACATTTACTTCCTTAAAATATGAGTAAACTTGAGTTTGCTTCACATTCCGGCTCCAACACACTGTCAATAAATGTGGAAGACAGCATGTAATCTTCTGCTTTTCTGACATCAGAAGTCCACTTGATTATTTATTTATAGAAGGATTTAAAAGCACAGTGATAGAGATGATGATGACAGTGATGATGAATAAAAGCAAGTGTTTCAAGAATGCTTAATTTCCTGAAGTTCTTTGAATGATTTTCCAATTTCTCTGGGGGAGCAATACAAAATCAACTTAATATACAAATAATATCCAAACGAAGACTTTGCTGGGGGCCACCAGGAAATGGGTTAACTTCCTGGGAAGAGGCTCATACATTCCTGAATTAATAACATGTTCAACCTGAAAACATGAAGCATTTTCTTGAAGGAGCATTAAAGAAAGGGAACAACAGTGCTTAAGGTGCTCTGGGAAAGAAGCGCAAGGAACAGTGGGAAGCAATGAAAAGTACACTAGTCCCCCCGATCTGTGCTTTCGCTTTCCACAGTTTCGGTTATCCATGATCAACCGTGGTCCAAAAATATTAAATGGAAAATTCCAGAAGTAAACCATTCATAAGTTTTAAGTTGCATGCCGTTCTGGGAAGCATGATGAAATCTTGTGCCGTCCCACCAGGATCCCCAACCATCAACATCATCATGGTGTGAAGACCCAGGATCACCCAAAGCAGATGACCCTTCTGAGCTATCCTCAGAAGGTCAGTGGTAGCCTAACACTATGTCACAATGCCTACGTCATTCGCCTCACTTCATCTCATCACATGGGTATTTTAAAATCTCATGTCATTAAAAGAAGAAGGGGGAGTACAAGACAGTAAGATATTTTGAGAGAGAAAGAGAGACCACATTCATATAACTTTTATTACAGTATATTGTTATAATTGTTCTATTTTATTATTATTGTCAGTAATCTCTTACTGTGCCTAATTTATAAATTAAACTTTATATAGGTATGTATGTATAGGAAAAAACATGGTAAATATATGGTTCAGTACTATGTGTGGTTTCATGCATCCACTGGGGGTCTTGGAATGTATCCCCTGAGAATAAGGGGGAAGTACTCTATACAATTTGTGGCTATCATTCTGTCTTCTCCTGAGATTCCAAAGAGGGGTATAAAGTACTCTTGGTAAGTCAATTAGATCACTAATGAATATGCTGAGGAACTGTCCTCTTCCAAAGTTAGCAAAGGCTCCTAAGCTTGAGGGAAAAAAAATTATCTTGATCTTTAAAAATTAGGCAGTGACAAAGTAAGCATTTTAATAAAAGAGGACAAGATAAGCCACACTGCAAGCTTGCTGACACTGGAGACTGCAAAAGCAACCATGCTGGCCACTGTGAGAAGGGCTGCAGACATCAGTGCCATTTTTTTTAGAGCAAAGAACACTACTCTGGATTTTCTGCACTAATGGAGGTTTAATATAAATGGTTGCCACCCACAGCGTCTAGAAAACCACACTATTAAGAGGTATACGAGAGAGGGGTTGAGTGTGGGATCTAGGCCTCTGCCCCTTAGAAGAGGACAGGCACTGGGGAAAGAAGCTATAGCATCTCTGGGTTCCTGGACATCTTTCTTTCTCTTCCTTTGCCTTTCTCTTGAATTTCAGCTGCATGGCTGTTTCCCTCTGTGCAAGCATTCTCTAGGGTTTCAATGAACTCGAGAGTTTTATGGTTTACTACCTGGGGCGCAGTAGATAAGAATCTCTCTCTTCATCTCCTACAGTCACAAAGTTTGTTAGAAAAGACAAAGAAGGAGCTGTTTCCCTTAAATTTCTAGACCAAAGGCTTTTGGAGGAAATTGACAACCAGGATTTAAATCCAAATAATGACCATTTCCTTGATTTTGCATTGTTTTACCCTAACTATGAAGAGACAGTAATGGCTGGTTCTGAGTGGAAAGTCCAGCCAGTGGGCAATTCTGTTTTTCAGGGAGAATCTTCAGGGTAGGCTGAAAGGA
The DNA here is from genome assembly GCF_000442215.2 of Lipotes vexillifer. Lineage (NCBI taxonomy): Eukaryota > Metazoa > Chordata > Mammalia > Artiodactyla > Lipotidae > Lipotes > Lipotes vexillifer. Next base: position 199,043 of record NW_006785848.1, read on the forward strand.
GAGGCAAATCCAGGTCACTCATGACTTACTCATTCACCCTCAGATTTCTAGACTTGGAGAATCCTGAAGCTGGCAAGAGCCTCACAGATTATCTGGTGAAGCTCCAATCTGGGGTCCTTGAACAGGTGGGGGATACTCAAAGACAAAACTAGTGGCTCTAAAAGCTTTACTTCAACAACTTTAAAAGTTTAAAAGGAATCATACATTTAACTTTCAACAAACTCCCCAACTGATGACGATGTCAGGCAATTCAGTTGTTAGCACTGAGAGCTCACGGGGATTTGAGGCTCTGGTTGGCTGATGACATCATTGCCAACATAGAGGAATGGGGGCCTTGGTAGTGACAACACCAGGAACCTAAGATCAAGATCAAATCTCACTTTGTAGGCTTGGTAACTGAGATTCACAGTGAGTCCATGACAAGTTATGAAGAATGATTGGGTGGACTTTTCAGAAACTCTTAGGGCCTTTCAGTTCACAGAAAGTGAATGAAGACGTTAATGTTTGTTTCTTTTGTTCAAGATTAGGTTTAAGTAGCATTTCACTCTTTTACATTTTTATTCTGTTCATGATTGGATGCTGGAGAAGGAACTTGAAACAGAAGATAGCCTGCTTTTTTCAGTTTTTCTCGGAGACCCAGTACTTGGCCCAAACCTTAGAGCGGGAGGCAGACACATATGGACTCATTCCCTCTTTAACTGATAGGAATAGAGCAGACAGCAGCCCTCGAACCTGAAATCCTGTTTGTCTAAAAAGTCTGCTACTGATGTATTAAATAGTGCTTAAGATTTAGGAGTTTCCCTTGCCAGTACTAAACAAGCCACTGAAATAAGCTCCACACAAAATCCTTTGAGAAGTGTGCTGTGCGGAAGTTAACCACACAGTCTCACAAAACTGAAGTGTCCATAGCAAACAGTAACTTCCAATACCAGGAAGACATCTCTGTGTATATAGGTCCTCTGTGCGGGGAGGTTGAAAGAGCAGAGACGAATATACTGCTAGACTTTGTTCTGCTTCACCCCATCTGGAAAATCATTTCTGCTCACTTGAAGGTCCCTGACTGTCAGGGAAGATAAGGTGTTTCATAAAAGCACTTAAGGCTAACATACATTAAGCTGAGGTAACAGTGCCGTTGATTTCCCAGAATTCCTTAGCGGCTGAGCCTCGGTGGCTGGGACGATGTGAAGGGGTTCCCTAAGAGAGTGAATCTTCGTGTTCATGCATGAAACGTTTACACAGCTCCTAGAGAAATATTCCAGAGGAGGCTGTGCCCCTCCTATTTAGCCACCTCGTTTCTATGAGATCTAAGCAACCCTTGGTCTCACTTAGGTTTCATGGGAACTTGAAAATCCAAGGAAAACTTGAAAAGACTTTTTAAGGTACTTATTCTGTCCTTATGTTCTGCGAAGGGGCAAAGGGATGGGAAGAGGACCCAATGTCAAGAGCAAACTGGAAGATAAGCGCTAGTTGTGACTGTTTCTCTAAGGCTGTAGCTTATGCTTTTATATTTATTTTATTGATATATTATTCACATACCATACCATTCACCATTTTAAAGTGTACAATTCAGCAATTTTAGTACCTTCACAAGGTTGTACAACCACCACTACTATCTAATTCTAGAACATTTCCACCCCCTCACCCCCGAGGAAGAAACCCTGTAGCCTTTAGCAGTCACGTAGGCCTGCCTCAACATGACTCATTCATTCATTCACTCACTCATTCAACAAACACTATGGAGCATTTAGCAAGCCCCAGGCATGGGATAATTTAACCCTTTGCGGCAGAGCCACCCAAAGCACAAAGTGTCAAACATTATCTTGGAGAACCAAGTCTCTTTCAGGATTACATAAAGTCTGCAGGTGTGAGACTGTGCAGCTAGAGGTGGGGCATCCACCCATGGCTCGGGGAGGGTTGGGAAGGAGGGCTTGTGACTGACAGAAAGTATACAGAGGGGTTATATGTCCTGCAGGAAGGTTTGCTCTGCTGCTTAGGTTCTTTTTAAATACCCGCAAGCTCATGGCTTTTAGGAGTAATTACCTCCCCAGAGGACTCACTGGCCAGCAAACCAAGCCCTGCACGTTTCCAGACTCCTCCGCCTCTCATCCGCATTTCCTGCTTAGTCTGTATCCAGCTGCAAAAATTCTTTCCATCTTTGACAATTTCCATTTTCTTTTCTTTCACTTAGTTTTCTCTCATGTCTTTTTCCAATGATTTCTCCCTATAAATCTCCTTTGCTATCATCATCTCTTCTTTTTCTCTCACTTTTCTTCTTTTTTTTTTTTACTGGTCTTTCCCCTCACACCCCAGGTACCTAGCAGACGTGACTGGGAGAGTTGCCATAGAAGGCAATGTTTAGAGGTAAGAAAGAAATTATGTCTCGTTATACACATTCACCTTCAGAAAAAGTGTGAACTTGGTGGTCTCTCCTTTCCTGCAATGTCATTATTTATAATCATATCAATATAAAATAATACACATTAAGCTCTTACTGTGTACAGACACTGTACTAAACTCTTTACAGGATTTATCTTTTTTTTTTTTTAGGATTTATCTTATTTAATCCTCACAATAATCCAATAAATTAGGTGCTCCTATGAGCTCCGGTTTACAGATTAGAAACCTCAGCCTTGGAGTGGTTAAATCACTTGTTTAATATCAGAAGCTAGTAAACGGTGGAAAGTCACCCAAAGTCAGCTTTATTTGACTGCGGAGCCGCAGCTGTGACTTGATAATGCCTTATTTACTCTCTGGGTTTCTCCCTCTCCTCCGACCCACCTCCCAATGAAGCTAGCTCCCTCTCTCTTCCTGAAGTGAACTTGCTTTAGAGTTGGCCTCTTGCCAGTTTTAGCGAGCTAGGGGATCCTTGGCATGGGCTCAGCTCTGAGCGCCACGGAGCACTGTAACTGCTGGTACTAGAGCAATAAACCTTAACGGTCTCCAGAAAAGACACTGTAAATTCTTCAGAGGTCCCACTTTGGGTGTAAAGGCTCACGCCTCTCTTCCCCCTCTTTTTCCTCCACCCCACCCCCATGAATTCCCTTGGGTTTCATGAAAGGGGCCATGCATGAAAACAAGGCACAGAAATCCCAGCAGCCTCCAGCTGCAGCCAGGGTTGTTTTATGTCTAAGGAACATTCTTAAAAAAAAAACAAAAAAAAAACACAAAAACTTTTGGAATCAACTTTGTTCAGGATCATACACACATAAGCTTATGCTTTGGGGAGCGATACAGAGAAAAAAAGAAGTGGCAGGGAAGATGGCCAAGGAGAACAACAGAAGGGAAACAGGGACTAACCCTGAGTGTGTAAGGATGCCCAGAAGAAAACTTTGTGAAAAAGACACCCAAGGATTCTGAGATTTTTTCCTCTCTCGATTATTTTAATATTGTTACCTGGACCCTGACACTCCAGCTGTAGTTTTTCTGAAAAATTCATTTGGCTGTTTGGAACTGACTTGGGAAATTAATATCAGCAGAGACCTGAGAGGGAATAAAAACTCATTTCTTCCTTCAGGGAGCAAGAGAACAGATACCAGGAGTACCTGGGGGCTGATGCATGAAGAGTAACAAAGGGGCCCCTTTTAGGGTCTCCATTTTGCCCCAGCCTAATAACTGACTGGCTCACATTCAGAGAAAGTGTGAAAGTGGGACAGTGATCTGGGAAAGTGACCACTGGGACAGATATCGTAGGAAGCATGTGACTTAAGTCCCAGCCACCACACCAACGAAGTTGCCTTAACTTCTCTTCCCCAAGGAGAGGCAGCCCAAAGGGAGGGGGATCTGAAGGGCTGAGCTCGAGACAGGATGTGGTGCCAGTCAAGGATGGATGAAACTAAGGGGGCCTTGGGCCTAGTGAACACAACAAAAGGGTTTTATGTATCTTGTGTGATAAAATGCAAAATGTATTTGTCTAAATCCTGCTCCTCTCCTAGTTTCTAAACCCCTGTGCATTTCACAGGAAATTAGATCTGTGTTTGTCAGGCTCCTTTGCCTTTACCTCATTGAAGGGAGGGTATGTTGGAGTTGGCTTACATACCAGAAACTCTAGGATTTGTTTCTTTAATGAACTTCTAGTGCTTTTCTGATCAAGACTGAAGTCCTGTGGCAGGGCCAGCAGCCACTGGAAGGCGGATCCTTCACTGGCCAGCTCCACAAGGACCCGACTGCTGCTGAAGTGTGTGTGTGTGTGTGTGTGTGTGTGTGTGTGTACACATGCGCATGTGCATGTATGTAGGTGCGTGTAAACGAGAGGGGTGTGGAGTGGATAATTTGCACTCTGCCTTTTTGCTGAACTTCAAATACCAAATTTAAGTCAAGTGTTTAAAAAAGAACTTTGGGAGTTGCTTTGTTTTCTCCTTTTCTTCAGATGTCATTTTGGAAGGAATGTGCACAAAATTTTTCTATTTTCTTCTGTCTTTCTTCAAAGGCTCCTGGAGGGCAGGAATTGTGTCTTATGCATTTCTGTCTCTCAGAGTATAGCAGAGTCCCTGGAACCCAGTACGTGCTCAATTATTGTTCGTGGAATGGAAGTAGAAATCTTTAACAGGGCACTTTAACCAGCCCTTTGGCTCCTAACTGTGCCTGCTTTTCCTTCTTTAGTCTCTTACAGATCTGAATATGTGGTTTCTCTCTGAAACCCCTGGACTTCTCTTTCCTTTTTTTTTTTTTTTTCATACCTTAAAAAAAAAAACTACCTTTATACAGACGACTTCCAAATTCCTTTGTTTCCACCCCTCCAGACTGCCTTCCCCCATCTCCACCTTCTGGTTCTTGAGAATCCTACTGTGGGAGAAGGAAGGTGCTAGGGAGAAGGTACTCCACTGGCATCTCAAAGCAGCATGGCTGAGACTACCCTTCTAGGACCCTTTTCCTGGCAGAGCTGCCCTCTTTGCACAAGTCTAGGCCAGGAGACTCAGACTTCCCTGCTGCTCTCATCTGGCAACAGAGTGGGCAGTGCAGTCTGCTGACGTCCCAGGCTGCAGTGGGGTCGGAAGCACCGCTGGGTCTTGGAATCTGGGGAGGGGCTGGGAGTGTGGAGGAGGGAAGGCAGTCTGAGGTTGTGAGGTCTGAGAGGTTGCCCGGGGCAGGGCTTTGCAAACAGTGCTGTTGTACAAAGTGTTATGGTTCCCGCTGAGATCTCATCCTCTGGTTGGACACCCCAGGCCGCAGTCCCTCTGAGCTGCCTTTCCTTCCAATCCCAAACACAGTCGTGTAAGCCATCTTCCTCTGTTTCCTATACAGAGAGTCGAGTCCAACCTCCTTCTTTATCACAAACTGCTTGACCCTAAGAACCTTCTGATTGCTCGCCAAGCCTCCAGCCCTTCACTTACCCCACGGTTCTCCAACTTTAGGGTGGTTCAGAATCACCAGAGGGCTTGTTAACACACAGGGAGCTGAGTCCCACCCCCAGAGCTTCTGATCAGTAGTTCTGGGATGGGGCTGGAGATTTCACATTTCTAACAAGTCCCCAAGGATGCTGCTGCTACTGGCGGGGGACCAATTCAGACCAACAGGCCCACTGATCCACTCTTCAGAAACCTCTCATCCATGCTTTCTCTCAGTCGAAGTAAGTGCTGCCATTTACTGAGCTTGCTTTCTGCTTAGCTCTTTAGACGCTTTATCTCATTTAATCTTCACAACAACCTTATGAAGTAGCTCCTGTTAATATTCCCACTTTAAAGAGGAAGAAACAGGCACACAAGTTATACGTCTTGTCCAAGGTAAGCGGTGCAGCTGTTTCAAAGCCGGGCAGTATGTTTAATCACCTTGGCATACTGCCTCAATGGTCTAAGGATTTCTTTTTCCCCCCCGAATGGACGTCTTCGTTTTCTACCTTAGAAACACAGAGCTTTGCAAACAAGGTGCCCTTTCATTCTGCACCCCCCAACCCCCCACAATTTCTCTTTGCTGCTGGCTAAGTACAGCAGGAGAAAACACACATTTAATCTCCATTAAGACCTTCAGACTTCTGGGAGAGGAAGTCTAGTCTGACTTGGGAATGAAGTCTGAAGTACTAAGAATTTTAAAGAAAGGCAGTTTTACTGCCTCCAATAGTATATGGTAAAATACAAATGAGCGGCTAACTGGAACATTTCTCCAAGAATTCCTCTCAGCCTTTTACAATAAATAAATGTGGCTCATTTGCATACAAGCTACTGTATTAAAGATCAGGGGCTGATTATTTGAGTTCTGGTTAAAAATATGTTAAGAATTTTGCAGCTGATTTTTCAGAGGCTCGATATGGATTAAGAAACCATGTTTGGGAACATGCAAGCTTTAAGATCATCCCACCAAATGGACTGCTTTCCTTTTGTGTCAGATTCAGGTTTGGGTCTCTCAGGAGAGCTCTCTGGCAGAATTCACAAACTCAGAACCGGTACAGTGAGGGCAAAATGTGATGCCCAGCAATGGAAAGCAGGGTAGGATTTGCTTTCAAATAAAGGCAGCACAAACATCTTGGTGCTCTGCCCCAGCAGGGGGTCCCACACTTGCTGGGAGTTTGTATAAGTTACAGAATTTTCTAGAGATTCACTGTGTCTGGAGGGGACCAGGGAATCTGCAACATATGTAGTCTCAAATTTTATTTTGTTTTTTTCTCTTTTCCTTACCAATCTTTTTCCTCCCCATACAATTCTACTGCCCCACACTTTGAGAACCACTCCTGGGTTTTGGGGAGAGCATGGGGCCTGGGGGTGGGAGTGGTTCTCAGATACTTCAGTGGCTCTATCCTTACCTGTACATTGGACTCACCTGCAGCTTTATAAAAAAAACACCAATTCCCTGGGCTCTACTCAAGACCTGACTAAAGCAGGATTTATTAAGAGTGGACCCCCTGCACATCGACATTAACAAACGAACAACAAAACACACAAAACAAAAAACTCCCTAGGTGAGTCTAACGTGGGGGCCATTGGTGGAAAACCACGAAAACAGTCTGATTTGGAGCAACATGCTCAGGGTTATAACTAGCTGGGAAGTAGAGGACAGCGTAGGCCTAATGTACGGGTGGGTAGGTGTGTGTCTTTTCCAAATTAGAGTGAACTCCTGTGGGAGAAGACCCTGACTTAGGAAACAGGTGCTGCCCAGCTAGGCAGCCGCAGTCCTTCCTACACCTGATTCATTCTTTCTCTCCGCATGCTGCGGTGTGGGTCCACAGACCGGGGTTCTCTGTGCCCGTCAGCTAAGGTGCTTGGGCAGGACCTTGCCCTCACTTGTGCTGGGCCCTGTAGGCGCTTCACCCTCTCTCCCCGGCTGCTCCCCTGCTGCTCAAATCTGGCAGCCGAAGGAACCACTGCCACCCGGTGGTTTCTGAATGATATCCCTTCAGCTTCAGCCCAGGGGCTCTGGCTTTTCCATTTGTTTTCTTTTTTCTTTCTTATTTAAGAAGCTCAAGAGAACTTAAAAGCAGACCCTTGAAAGCTAAGCATTTCTAATCACATAAAGGTGTCTCCGCAGGGCCTGGACTGCAGAGGGTTTGTTTGGGGTCTTTCATCTTTCTGTGTATCCCCTTCCTTCTTCAAACAGTCTTTTTGGGCTCTTATCCACCCAGCTTCTTTGCTGGATGCCCACCCCCATCATCTCCACGTTTGGGGCCCAGAGGGTAAAGGAGCAAGGGGTGGTGGCTGAGGGCCTGAGGGGGAAGGGCCAAAGCAGGCAGCCCCCAAGCTGGGCCCAAGGAGACTTTGTGAGAAAGCCCCTCTCCATCTGCAGCCCAGCCCGGTGGGAGTCAATTAATTCTGAATAACCTAAACCGACAGAGGTATTTGCATTCACAACCTGACTGATGACCGTATAAAATTGATTTATGAATTAAAGTGCTTCCCCTCCCTTTATCCCCGATTCAGGCTGTAATTGATTATACGTGCTGCAGCGAAATTAAATAAAAGGAAATTAAAAAGAAAAGAAAAAGGAAAGTGAAATAGAGAAAGGCCCTTGCTTGGCGGTCCGGCATTCTCAGGGTTCCCCAGGATTAGCCATTCTCTTCATCACTTATCATTTTTTAATTTATAAAGTTACTTCCCCCTTTGTCTCCACCTCACTGCCCCCACCCCCATCCCTGCTATCGGCAGCCTTCTCCTCTCTGGCCTCTGCCCACTCGCTGATCCTTTCGGGTGAACTAGCCAGTTACCCTTATGTTCCCTGGACAGGGAGAGAAGCTGGGAGGGGGAGGGCTTCCCCCCGGGTAGCACAAAAATTTGAGGATTAAGCAAAGATGTCTTCCATCTCTGCCTCCCTCTTCTATGTCAGTCTCTCATTCTGTCCCTTTTTTGACTGCCCCCCATTCCGCAGGCACATGATCAAAATTTCCTTGCAGGAAATTATCTCATAAATATGTTCTCAGTAAGGAAGACGTTAATGCTAAACTTTTTAACGGCTCATTCCTCTCAGTAGAAATTTACTAAAGAATAAAATGTTTAGATAAAGGATAAATCTCTAATCGTAAAATTTCAAGCTCCTTCTACCTAAGGGACAACCGTTGTCTTAGTGGGAGGAGGGTCTGGAGTAGGGGAGTAGCGGAGCTGAATTCCAATCACCTACATAGCATGAGGTCAGGCTTTGGAAACAGCTGGACCAAGACTTTGAAAATTACTAGTCATGTGTTCTTGTGTAAGTCACTTAACCTTTCTTGCTTTCACTGACTGCCATTTAAGATAGAGATACCTCCCTAAATGGAGGTAATGCATGTAAATCCCCTCGAAGTGTGGCTCAGCAAACATGGCAGATTGTGCAAACATTAGAGCCTCCTTCCTTGCTTAGTCTGCTTATGAAACAAGGTAGTGCTAACTCAAGAGTTTTCTGATAGGAGGATAATCAGTGGCTTTCTCCCAATTCAAACCCAGTGTTGCTATTTGAATGACAAACAGACAACTGTTTTTCATTGCCAAACCAGATCTTGAAAGCAGACTGCCTTCTTTATTTCCATAGCCACAGAGATCCTGGCACACAAAACACATCATAACTAGACCATCTCACTCAGTTCAGCCTCACTGCGTCTTCACCTTTTGTCTTCCCCCTTCCTCCTCAGGACTGCCAAGATTTGATGCCCACTTCCTGCTCCTTTTCCTGCCTCCCTTGCTGTCGCAAAAAGTCCCCTTCCTACTGCCCTCCTTTTACTGCCTTTATCAGGTACAGTATCCACCCCTCTCCTCTAGTGCTAATGTGTACTTTTATGGGTACTCTCATACTGACTGCTGTCGGCCACATTTCACAGAAAGTTAAACAGGGTAGGGAGAGGTTGCGCTTGGGCCTGGCCGGAAAAAGCCCACTCTTGACACCCAGCACGATGCACGCATTCCTCAAGCAGGAGCTAGTCGGGAACAGATCTCTGAACAGAAGTGAGGAGTGTGAACTCCAAAGAATCACCCCAAGAAAACTGAAAATCGGATTCCCTTCAGGGAATGTTTGAGAGGTGAATTACCTGATGAGACAGTTTCCAGGAGATGTTCAGGCTCCTCTAAGTGAGGAGCTAACCTGGAAAGGAAACTTTTAAGGGGTTTGGAGCCTCCCTTCTCCCCATCTCGGGAGAGCCCAAGTGCCTCCACCTCGAGGTGGCGTCAGGTATCTCGAAGCTTCATGTGTCTACTCTTCTCCTGGCTGATCCTAGCAGCCCCTTTTTGAAATGCTGTAAGGGAGGGAAGATGCTTAAGCTGTTTTCATCCCTTTACTGCTCGGGATGACTGGGGTGACTAGGGAGCCTGGGAGCGGGTTGTGAGCGAGCCCTGAGGGCTGAGGGTGGGGCTATGGTGAGCACAGAGGCCCCAGGGGGTGGCTGGGAAGGAAGTGGCCAAGAAAGGAGCCTAAGGAGACAGACCACCTCTGCAACTTTTCTGTGGAAGCCCCCATGTTCATAGGAAAACACCCCAAACGCATTTTATTTATTTATTTATTTCTGGCTGTGTTGGGTCTTCGTTTCTGTGCGAGGGCTTTCTCTAGTTGCGGCGAGCGGGGGCCACTCTTCATTGCGGTGCGCGGGCCTCTCACTATCGCGGCCTCTCCTGTTGCGGAGCACAGGCTCCAGACGTGCAGGCTCAGTAGTTGTGGCGCACGGGCCTAGTTGCTCTGCGGCATGTGGGATCTTCCCAGACCAGGACTCAAACCCATGTCCCCTGCGTTGGCAGGCAGATTCTCAACCATTGCGCCACCACGGAAGCCCCCCAAATGCATTTTAAGTGTATGGAGATGTCAAGAGGATAACACATTAACATAGGGAAGGAACCAATGGGAGAAATCTAAGGTGGATGGCTCTAATTGAAACCGAGTCCCCCTAAAACCGAATTCCCCTGCCGTGTTTATAATGAACCTCTCTATCTAAAACTTTATTCCCTTTCTTGTCTCACCCCTGTAACTCTCAGGATTGAGGGGTATCAAAGAAAAGGTGGGATTAAAACCAAGCAGGACCCTATGGGGTCCTCCCAGGTACGAAAGCCCTTTTGTATCCCCATTTCTTGTTTTTAAAAAAGGCTTTAGTGTCCTAGGCCTTCCCTGAGTTTCACAGAGCAGACTCAAGCAGTTAACTAATTAGGAAAGTAAGGGAATGCAAAAACAAAGGACAAGCAGTCAAACAAGAAAAGTAATGATAGCTTAAATAATAGTTCAGTGATGAAACAGTCCTAGTTCCTCCTCAATGAATATAGATAACAATCTGACACATATCTTTGAGTTGTTCTGCAGAAACTAAGACCCCCCAGCCAGGTGGAAGATGGTGACTACATGCTGACCACAAGCACACAGACCCCAGGCTGGTCGGAACCAGAAGGTTGATGGCTAAGATTCCTGAAACACCACCCTGTTACCTCACCACCAACCAATCAGAAGAAAGTCATGGCCCCTGAAACCCTTACTCTAAATGTTGCCTTTAAAAACCCTTCCCTGAAAGACATTGGGGAGTTCGGGTCTTTTGAGCATGAGCTGCCTGTTCTCCTTGCTTGGTGCCCTGCAGTAGACACTGTACTTTCCTTCATGACAACTGGTATCAGTATATTGGTTTTGCTTTGTAGAGTGGGTGAGCAGACCCAGGTTTGGTAACATAAGAACATCTTTTTTAAGTGAAACAAAGAACTTCATGATGACTATTTTCCTGAGGCTGAAGTGGGTTTCAAAAACACACAGGTGGGGCGTCCCTGGTGGTGCAGTGGTTAAGAATCTGCCTGCCAATGCAGGGGACATGGGTTTGAGCTCTGGTCTGGGAAGATCCCACATGCTGCAGAGCAACTAAGCCCGTGCGCCACAACTACTGAGCCTGCGCTCTAGAGCCCATGAGCCACAACTACTGAAGCTGGCACACTTCACAACAAGCCACCACAATGAGAAGCCCATGTACCACAGCGAAGAGTAGCCCCCACTCGCCGCAACTAGAGAAAGCCCGCGTGCAGCAACAAAGACCCAACTCAGCCAAAAATAAATAAATAAATAAATGTACATTAAAAAATAAACACACACACAGGTGGGAAGGTGTTAAGGGTAGGCTATAAATGTAGCATCTAGCTAGCTGGGAACTGGCTTCAGAAGATGAAAGTGGTCTGTCTGCAGCATGTGGCTGGAAATGGCATTTCCAAGTGACTTCTCAGACAGAAGTCCAAGTTCCACGGGCCAAAGGCTGTGGTGGAATAGGTTCCTTTGGGTCAGCCGAGACTGCCTCTCCTCCACAATGGCGATATCTTAGAGCTCATCTTGCCCTGGGCTGGGATCAGCCATCAGGCCATTTGGACATAACTATGACCTTAACCTCTGCATGTTAAGCTTGGAGGACGACCAAGAATGGTTGTGAGCAATCAGTTCCTAGAGCCTTGGAGCCAGCCAGTCAATTAGTCAGATGGGGAAGTGTGGGGATATAGAATTCTGGGAGGCTTGCTTCTGTTGCTCAACTTCAAAAGGAGAAAAACCTGCACGTGGATGTTTACAGCAGCTTTATTCATGACTGCCAAAACTTAGAAGCAACCAAGATGTCCTTCAGTAGGTGAGTGTGGTATATCCAACAGTGGAATATTATCCAGTGATAAAAAGAAAAGCCAAGCCAAGAAAAGACATGAAGGAACCTAAAGTGAATATTGTTCATTGAAAGAAGTCAATCTGAAGATACTACATACTGTACAATTCTAACTATATGACATTCTGGAAAAGGCAAAACTATGGAGACAGTAAAAATATCAGTGATTGCCAGGGGTTAGAGGACAGGGAGGGAGGGAGGAAGGGATGAGAAGGTGGAGCACAGGGGCCTTCTCAGACAGTGAAACTATTCTGTTTGATACTGTAATTGTGGATGCTTTTCATCATACGTTCGTCAAAACCCGTAGGATGTATAAAACCCTAATATACACTATGGACTTTAGTTAATAAATAGGTATAAATATTGGCTCATAGGTTGTAAGAAATGTACAACAGCAATACGAGATGTTAATAACAGGAGAAACTGTGGAGGAAGGAGGTAAGGGAATAGGGAGGGAGAGAGAGTATATGGGAACTCTGCACTTTCCATTCAATGTTTCTGTAGACCTAAAACTGCTCGAAAAATAAAGTCAGTTAGAGAAAGAGAAAGAGAGAGAGAGGGATTCTTTTGTCATTATTGAGTTTTAGATGCTCGTTGGAAAGATCCTACATGAATGCCAACTTAGTTTATCCATCTTAATGACAGGCAGAAATGATTTCCGAAGACATAAAAACAGCCTGCTAATATACAGAAGAAGATATAGCCTGAAATAGTAACACTGTTGGGCCTGAGTGGCTGTCATTGCCACGGTGCCAGTGGCAAGCTCAGGACAGTCCACATGGTGTGACTCTCTGCTCTGGCAGAGTCTGATACCCCTTAAACAATGATGTCCTTGGAGCTTCCAAAGATAAAGAGAACGAAAGGTCAAAACTCATACTTATGGTAAAGAGAGCAATCTGCAGAGAATGGATAAAGAGTTGTTGAAACCACAAAAATCAGATCCTGGAATCGGTTTTGTCATAATAGCCCAGTCAAACATTCCTGGCAAGTCACTCAACCATATTAACGCTTTTCTTTGAACATCTTCGTCTCTGGTATCCCATGGATTGGCTTTCCATTCTCAGTGCAGATGTTTCTCCTGGACTCTTCTCTACAAATGTTCTACAAAAGAAGAATGTCTCTTCTTTCGTTTAGAGAAAACCCAGTCTTACTTCTGTTCTCTAACTTCAGCATCTTCCAATATTCTGGACAGTCTTCCTCCTTTGGTCCCACCATCACAGAGGGGCCCAGGCTGGATTCCAGCTCCATTTCTGCTGCTCTCTGGGCTCCTGACCTCACCTAAGATTATCTTTCCATCTGCCAGAATCTGGCACAGTCCAGACCAACATTTCTCCTCTTCTAGATGTGATATTTTGTCTACTTGGCCCAGTTTCCCAATGAATTCAGTGCTCAGCAATCACACTTAGGGAAATATGTCATTTATATATAGCACTGTCTCTAATTCAGCTCATCAAATTGTCTGACCTATAAAATCAGGCTCTGCAGAATCTGCAAAGAAAAAGAATAGCCGTTTTCCTTGGCTAAGATGTGTGCCAGTTAAATAAATAGAGAACAATCCCAAGTCAAGATAATAAACAAAAGCTTGGTGGTGAGGTGCTGTCTATATACTTAAATGCCAAGAGAATTCAAAGAAAGGAATAGATACCTTTGGGAAAGGCTTGTCAGTGAAGACTTTTGGAAGAAACTAGTATGTAAGATCTAACAGAAAACTTGTTTGGCCTAATGCACTGACTTCCCTTGGTTTAGCAAAGAGATGAAAAACAATCATGGTTTGAGTCTTCAGTAAAAGAGATGATAAAATAGTTAAACCAACCCAGAAAACACATACACAAGGAAAAAGTAAAATAACAGCAAAAAATTTCACCAAGCATATTTTTTTTTCAATTGAGTTATTTAGAATACATTTCCCACGTTATCTGATTGTGAAGTTTAAACCAGGTGATTTCAGAACACCTCTTATATTATCCTTTCCTTCTCCTTTTATCTTGCTTTAATTTCTGCTGGTGTTGGAATAGGAAATTAATAGGATAAAAATAAAAACAGAAGGAACAAAAGTAAAATGGCCAAACATAATTGCGGGAGTCTTAAATACGTTGTAAATAGTGTAGAGTTCAGGGCAGACTTGGAGAAGTTAGGGGAGGAAGAATGAAGTAGAAGAACCATATTGACTATGTTTTAAAAGATAAGTCACTTTCAACTCTGCAAATGAACAGGCCATCAGAAAACCTGATACCTGGCCATAAACTCTAAAGGCTGAGAAACATCTATGTTCTCAGAACACTCCTCATGTCATTAATGTTATCTTTTTGGAAAGGAGGATAATAGTACCTCATAGAGAACTGTGATGATTAGATAATTGATACATATAAAGCATTTTGAACAGTGCCTGGAACATAGCAAATACTACAGTACTGACTTTTATTATTCGTACGTGATAAATACACGCAAAAGGTAAAAAAAGCAAACAGAAACTCAATCACTCTTAATATTTGGTTGGTATATTATTTTTAAGTAACCACATATTTGCTCTTTGCAAAATAAATGATATCTAGTATAGAAATGAGACAGGTTAAATGAATGTTTGGTCTGGGTTTAATAACAAATCCATGTTTTTGTTCAGATGAGGAAATAAAACCCTAATAATTACATTAAAATGAACTTTGATTGCCTGGTATTAAGATCCAAAACAGGCATGTTTTGGACACTATATATATATTTTTTTCTGATTAAAGAGTGGTTTAAGGGGATAAACCAATGTCACTAGAAATAGGGGCTTATTCCATTAAAAAGACCCTCTTCCAACCTTGGAGCCAATGTTCCAAACCTCGTGGAAGAGC
>NW_006785848.1:213937-225027 GCF_000442215.2 Lipotes vexillifer
AGAGCGGGTGATCAGTCCCTTGAGTGTCCCTGGTGGCTCCCACAAGACTTCTTGTGCCACATGAAGGCTCTCTGCTTGATTTGGTTGGATGTCCTCACCATGTAACAGCCCCTGCTGGTCTGGCTACACGTTGGTAGATAAAGGGAAAAAGAAGCGTTCCCTGATGTGTTCCTCCAAGGCTGTGCTTTCGGTGGATTAAAAGAGCTGCTGGCTCGAGAACTCTGCTCTCCTGACAATCTGGAGAGGAACGTCCCTGCCACTGCCTCACTGAATTCTGCTTAACTTCCATGAAACTGAAGAGTGGGGTCACACAGTCTCTTCACTGCCTAAATGACATCTCTTCTAGTCCTTCCAGCTCTCAGCATCTGAGTCTCAATAGACAGTGTTTCAAAGGACAGCCCCTCTGGTCCTCAGTTCCTCATGGTGACCTTTGAGAGGAAGACCTTTCTCATCATATTTCAACCCCTAGTCTTCTTTGAAAAAAAGATACATTTCTGTTCTCCAAAATGACATTTTCTCGAAGTACAGGCCTTTGCTTCTCTGGATT
The DNA here is from genome assembly GCF_000442215.2 of Lipotes vexillifer. Lineage (NCBI taxonomy): Eukaryota > Metazoa > Chordata > Mammalia > Artiodactyla > Lipotidae > Lipotes > Lipotes vexillifer. The sequence continues at coordinate 214,485 of NW_006785848.1, forward strand.
CCTAAAGATATTCCCCCAGGAGTCTGGGGGCAAATCTTCCATAAAACGATGCTGGACAACAGAGCAGCAACCTTCAGAGTGAAGAGTCTGCACCACAGCACAGAGGAAACTCACCTCTGCAGAAGGTCATGGAAGACTTGAGGTGACGTTCAATGTTGGGGAAAAGTAGCATGCTGAGAAAAATGTGCTGAAACTTTATCCCTAATATCAAAAAGCCACAACTAATTTGGAAAGTTTTTTTGTGTGTGTGTGAAAAGCTGAATGCTTATGCAAATATTATTTTGGAAATGAAGAACAAATGCAGACAGGCAAGGCCAATAATACAAGAAAAGCAAAGAAATAAAAGTCAAAGCTGTAAGTCTGTAGGTACCTGATAAACAATTCTGGATTCGAAAAACAACTTGGAATTCTTAAAAGTTATTTCAATATTTACACCTTCGTGTGCTATTCATAGCAGAGGTAAATGCTTTTATTTTTATTTTGAATATATTTACCATTAAAAACTACATTCTAGAAAGGTAAAAGTCCTGAGGAGATAATTTACTGTGGGTCTGTGGTGAATCATTCTTCAAGGTGTGATAAATGGTGTTATTGTTTACAAATTTCTATTTGGGCTAAACAGTTTTAGCACATAAACATCATCATTAATAGAAGGAAAAAATAAATGTCCCCTCAAAAAAACATGAGACTGCTCAAATAAATAAGATCTGTTGTAAAACTTAAAAATTTGATTTCAACTCTGAGGATGAAGTTGTAAAAAGTTGGCCACTTTTGATTGTGAAGTGGGCCTTTGTAGCTGTTTTCTGAACCCCTGGAATAAAGAGGGTTGATTTGCGATGGAATCTCCAGAGGCTCCAGTCATATATTACAATATGTTGTAAATCCAGAGGGTACAATATAGATTTCACAGGGGGCCCTGGGGTTAACTGAAATTCCATCTGTTTCTTCTCTGTGGCAAACTTAGTATCCTGGAATATTAGCTAAGGATAAAATAGGGGATTTAATTTTTTACTTTTAGGCTAAAGTAGAAGTTTGTCTAAGTCTGCTCCTTTCTACCTCTTACCTTCACATTAAAAGAAGTTTACAAGACAGCCTTTATTTTCCCCACAGCTGCCCCCGAGGCAGCACCCCCCCCCACTTCTTTCCAGTGCATGCCGGGCAATGCCATGTATTCTTAGACTCCCAATGGCCCCCATTACTGTCAATTAGTTACGGAATGCTACAGGGATTCATGCCTGACAGCTCAGGCAAAGGCTGGAGAAATGGGCTCAGTAGGGAGCGAGGGGCCTGATTCTTTTTTGTGCACAAGAAATACCTTTCTCAGCAAGGCTTTTAATGGCCTTGCCTTCTTTCTTTCCCTCTGCCCAAGCACTGTGCCCCCCACGATCCCAAGACACCTCATATACACATAGGATCCCATATTCACACCCTGACGTGTTTGTGGGACTGTTGCACAGGGCTGTGAGAACTCTCAGGGCAGGAGGCTCTGACGCGTCCTCATAACCTCTGAAAACTACTGAGCTTTAAAATTCCGACTTACATCTTTGTTATAATCTGATTCCTAACTTCCTTTCTTCACAAGGGTTCTTGTTACTAAGTGCCTGTTTTGCCTCCGGCTTATTAGTGTCTTTTCCTACCGCAGCTTTCCTCCCTCCAAAGAAGAAATGCACCCTCTGGCCGCAGCACCTGGGTGGGAGCCCATGAGCTGTGACGGCCATGGCTTGGGCAGTGGCTGTGACTGGCATCCCCTACCACTCCCATGTTTTTCTGACTTCTTTCTCTACCTCTTGCCTTCCTCTCCTCTACTTTCCCATATTTTCCCCTCTTCCTCCTCATATCTGTGCCTAGATCATTCCACTTACTCTGGAGGTTTGAGGCCAGAGGTTTTTTTTTTTACTCATTTTTGTTCTCTCTCTCTCCTTCCTTACCCACCCCAAATATCTATCATGGAAAGACAAAGAGATTTTGTTTTCATCACCAAAATACCTGCACTCCATAGAAGAGCATCTGGCACAAGTAGGAGCTCAATAATGTTTGTTGAAAATGAATCCATGAGTGAAAAAAAAACATTTACAGTCTCAGGGTTAAGGAGAACCCAGCATCACACCAAAATGGTTTGCCTGTTCCTGGTCTGCTGTCTTTGCTCTTTCATATGAGCACTAGTCTTTTTTTTCTATTCAAAATGAAGATACACTTAAGAAAAGCCTAATCGGAAAATAACAGATCCCAACAAGAAATAAATACAATACTTATAGCAATTACGTTTCTCCAGATGGCTTTGAGAAAGATGACAGAGTAAAGACAGGAGCAGATGACATACTAGAGAAAAACGCTCTCTGGGGCAATTTATGCCTGGGTTTACACAGAGTTCCAGGCCCTTTCTCTCCTGGAGCCTGGCCTCGTGCAGGGTGTTGAGAGGCACTCAAAGGGCAGCAGCAGGAACTCACTGCCAGCCTGTCTAAAGCAGGCATCTGTAGAAAGGCAGAGAAGGAAGGTCCAGGAAGAGAGCAAAGTGACAGAAATGAGTGAGGGCTGGAGGGTGGACTGTAAATCTTGGAGGGATTTCCTGAGCCCAAGAGGAAGGCTGCAGGCATTTCTTTCAGGGCTCTTTCTGTCTTGAGCATTATTCAGGACTCTGGTCTGCAAGATGAGGGTATCTTATCAATTCATCAACACCCACATATTTGCTTTAAGATTCCTACAGAAACAAGCATCCTATTCATGCCACCTGAGATGAATTTCCAAGGCTGTCTGATCATCAAATCTGCTTTACTTCAGTGCTTTTCAAACTTTAATTAATATGAATGTGAATCAATTGGCAATCTTGTGAAGATGCTGATTCTGAGGGGTGTCCTGAGATTCTGCATTTCTCAGAAGCTCTCAGGTGATGCCTTTATTGCTGGTTTACTGATACACTGAGTCAGTCACAAGACATTACTTCACCAACTTGGCAAGAAATGGAGACAGCTTTGTGAAGATGGACTGACTCTAACCTGAATTAAAGTAGCAAAGTCTCATTAGTAAAGATTTTGATTCCTCACATAAGGAAAAAAGATGTATTTATATCTATGATTCTCACATCTTTCCTTTTTGGTAAATGAGTGTAGGTGGTGCTTAACTCATGATCTAGATATACTAAAGCTGTTTGTCTGGTATAAATTTCCATTTTTTTAAAACATACTTAAATCAGATTCTATTACAAAATTTCCTTCTTTGTTCCTTCCTTCCTTCCTTCCTTATTTTTTTGCTTTAAACCATGGACTTACTTTAGCATAAAGAAAGAAATTAGCCATTGTATGAAAAATGAGGTTACTTGAAAGAGAATATGACTTGCTGTCTACCTTGCTTCTTTCCCACCTGCTAAGAAAGGCAAAAAGAAAGGATAGGGTAAGGTACATATAGTCCCACTGGTAGCCAATCAATAAGATTTTGTTTGAAAAGAAGCACAACAAAATATCCACACCAGCACGGTAGTTAATCCTATTGAAGATGTCTGCTCTCATAAACACACAGGCTTGGAACTTAATTTACAGAGGCAACTTATATTTATAAAGCCACAGAAACTCAGAAGAGAACAGCTAGTATTTCCTACGTCTGAGTTTGGTGTCAGTTGGGGGTCCAGATCCAAATTGAGCAGACAATCTAGTTAGGAAGATAATGAGAAATTAAGCAAGATTTTAAACCTAAAATGTAATTTTATATAATTTCATAACCTTCCAGGAGTTTATGAGAGTTAAAGGGAGTTTAAGGAAAGAAGAGATTTAGATTGAGAAGGGCAAGGAAGGTTTTCTGAAAAGCAGGATTTGAATTGGAATTTGAAGGAAGGTTAGGCCAGGAGAGATGGGAATAAGAAGGATGAGTGCCTCAGGAAGGACAAAGCAATTGTGTGGATATAAGAGAACGTAAAGTGTTTGGGAGCTTACGAGCAGAACAGCTTGCTGGAGTGATGTATTTGTTTATGAGAAATATGGTAGAGAGAGAAACATCAGGAACACAGAGCTGCGACTGAATTAAGAAAGGTCTTGAATGTTAGGCTAAGGTTGGACTTGCTTCTGTAAATTTTATGGAACCACAGGATATGTGAGTACAAAAAATACATTTTAACAGATGAAAAATACTTTAAAAAGTATTTTAATAGATTAATTTCCAGAGTCCAAGTGTCAGGGATAAGGGCCAGAATTAGGATGGTGGTGAAGGGAACTGAATAGATAGGACTGAGGGTTCATCTAAAGGAGTCATAGACTTTAATGACTGATGGGATAGTATAGTTAGCAGAAAGGCAGTGACGTTGAGGCTTGAAGTTAGTAGAACAGAAAATGAACAGTTTAGAAGGAAAAATAAATTCAATTTGAGATATTTTAAGTTTTAAGTAATAGTAAGATGGACAAGTAGAAAAATCCAATAGACAATTGGAAGTGTGACAGTATGACCCTACTGAGACGTGGTAATAAGTGGAGGCTTGTAAGTGAAAGACATCACCAAGGAAAAACATGCAGAGACTGAATCTTAGGAAATGTCCACATGTGTGGCCTGGATGAAGAAACAGCCGTAGTACAAGAAACAGAGGCACACAGAGTATTAAAGAAGTGAAAGGAAGAGGGCGTGGCCACAGCATCAAATGCAGCAGAGAACCCAGCACAATGAGGTCAAGGAAAGACTCTTCAAGGTTACTGTTGCTTTTCCCAGTATGAACAACACAGAGTGAAAGGGAGGAAACCAGATGACAAAAGATTAAGGAGTGACCAAGTCATAACAAAGTTAGAATTTATCCTTTAGATAAAAGGAAAAATAGGATGGAAACTGCAGGGGAACGTAAGGGCAAGTGCTTTTGTTGTCTTTTAACTTATTATAGTGGTGACATATATATATAATTGATTTATTGATTAAGGAGAAGGGAAAAAAAGGAGAGAAATTTGATGATATCTAAAAACTGTAGAGGGACAGGAATTTGAGGGAGGCAAAGACCTGAAGGAGAAAGGCCCATTGTTAAAGGGGTGAGCCCTACAAATACCCACCAAAAACGAAAAACAACCCCAAACAAACCTGCCTCCACGTATCTGGAAGAAGAGGGCTACAGAGATGGAATGCTCAGGCTCCTGGGGGCCCCACTACCTCAGTAAAGTAGCATGTGGGATTGTTTTCAAGCTCTGGGTCTGGAGGTAAAGTGGAAGAATGGAGAAGGTTTGGACTGGCCATCGTATTAAGAAATTGGCAACAGGTGAACAAGAAGCATTGCTAAACAACAGTTGAGGGGCTTCCCTGGTGGCACAGTGGTTAAGAATCCGCCTGCCAATGCAGAGGACACGGGTTCGAGCCTGGGTCCGGGAAGACCCCACATGCTGTAGAGCAACTAAGCCCGTGCGCCACAACTACTGAGCCTGCGCTCTAGAGCCCGAGAGCCACAACTGCTGAGCCCATGGGCTGCAACTACTGAAGCCTGCACGCCTAGAGCCTGTGCTCCACAACGAGAGAAGCCACTGCAATGAGAAGCCGGTGCACCACAACGAAGAGTAGCCTCCGCTCACCCCAACTAGAGAAAGCCTGCGTGCACAGCAACGGAGACCCAATGCAGCCAAAAATAAAATAAATTAATTAATTTAGAGAAAAACCAACAGTTGAGATGATTATGAATACGCCACGTAAGCACAGACACACACCTAAAGACAGTGGGCTTGACTCGGTGGGTAGAACCAACACAACAGGCTGGGGAAAGCGAAGTGGGCAACAGAATATGTAAAGAGCTGAAGGCAGCACTGAAGTCACTGGCCAAGTCCACATGGAGTTAAAACACCTCAGCTGGGATGATTCAGAAAGTGGAGCATGCCAACAAGACGAAGGTGATTCAGAATGGTGAGCAAAAACAACTGGCAGACCAAATGCACTCTGAGCATATTCCAATTTAAAAGGCACTTGTTGGGAATCCAGCAAAGGCCAGTTACCGAGCAGCATATGCTCCCTACTGGGCTTGGGCATGGCGGGGGTGCTGAAGAAGTATGAGGCAGGGCTCCTGCCCTCAAGGAGCTTTGTGGTTAGAGGGAGGGGATAAGCACATCTGAGCCCTGTGGGCGAGCACGTCCACACTGTGTGGTAGAGTCAGGGCTCCAAACACCGGGAAGAGCTGGTTGGAGGAAAGCTGCTTAGGAAGCGGCCCGATGGCAGAGCGGGCCCCTCTCCTACCTTCTCCACATCTTTCCCAATACTCACAGCCAAGCCACACAGCTGCGCCTTCAAGACACTGGAAATGGGCCAAGGAGAGGGTAACTGTGATTTCCTCATCATGTGTGAGAGACCTGCAAGCTATACTCACTTGCCTGCTCAGAGATAGGGTGAAAAGCAATATTCATCTTCCTTCTACGCCTGGTGTGGGGTACTTTGCCCAGCAGAGCAACTTGTGTTAAGAGGAAGAAATGAGATTCGTGAAAGGTGAGAAATCTGGAGTTCTTTAAGAAAATTATTTACTCTACCCCCCCTGCCCAGTTATACTGAGATATAATTCACACATAACATTATATAAGTTTAAAGTATACAACATTATGATTTGACATATGTATACATATGCTGCAAAATGATCTCCACAACAGATTAGTTAACATCCATCACGCCCTGTAGTTATAATTTTTTCCCTCATGATGAGAACTTCTAAGATCTATTCTCCTGGCGACTTTCAAATATACAGTACAGTATTGTTAAGGACAGTCATCATGCAGCCCTTGATGTGAAGGCAGTAGCCAGGAGCCACTTCACAGCTCACAGCCACTGAGTGCATGACCAGCCCTTAGGAGCATTCCTATGAGCTGTGTGGAAGTCTACTTTCCAGCACTCCATCACTCCCATCCCACTCCTGGGGTCTCCTCCCACTTCAGAGCATGCTGTCCAGATCATTCAAGCCTGGGGAGGCATTCTGGCTCTGCCACTTACCAGTTGTGTGACCTTGGGCAAGTAGCTTGAGACAACTGAGTCTCAATGCCCCTTCTAATTCTTGGAGGAACTGTGTGTCACTGAGCAATTGTTTGATGTTACTGTCATCTTCAATTACTCCTTCCCCTTATCTTCATTGTTTGGTAATGAAAACGATAATTTCCTCCTTCCCATTTCTTTCATTCAGCTACACTGCTTAGTAGCAGAGAGCCTTTCCCTGGTCGGATGGATCTAAGTCACGTAACCAACCATTTGCCTGGCACTGGCTTAGTGTCTAGTGACTATTATTTGACTAATGCCTCTCTGATCCAACACACACACACACACACACACACACACACACACACACACACAAACTCACAAACCCACAAACCCTGAACCCCTTTCAGAGCTACTGAATCAGAATCTTGAGGCCTGGAACCTATATTTTTTCAAGACTCCATCCCTGACTAAGAATGTTGTACCTATTCAGACTCCCATATCCCACGAGAATCCATAACGATACTCTTTGAAAACTAGATGAATTATTTTCTATCAGGCTAACTTCAGAGGCTGCGGCTGCCTCAGTGATAGACATAGGAACAAATTGACAGGGATCTGTCTAGTTGGGGACTTAACATTTCACAGAGTCCACCATGAAAAACAATGTTGTTGTTTGTTGTCTGTTGTTTTCTATACACTAAAACAGTCTAGAGTTCAGGCTTGGGTTTGCTCCCATCTTGTTTTTGCTTATTTTGTTAAAACTAACCATCACTCCATCACGGAGCTCTGCTTTACCTGTCATCGTATGACTTGTGTCTTTTTAAAGAGTCAAAGACTGAGGAATCCAAGGGAGGAGAGAAGGGGTGCACAACAGAGAAAAGAGGGAATAGAGGCTGAGTGTGGTGACACTGGAAGAACAGGGGCAGAACAGTGGTGGGGATGGCTGTGAACTGAGTGTCTGTCCCATATGTGCAGTTCCAGCGGGCGGACAGAAAATGCAGCAAATCTGCAGCTGAGGAAATAGCTTTTCAGACATCTCTAATGTCTTGCTCTGTGCCCCGCACTTCTAGGTGTGTGTGTGTGTGTGTGTGTGTGTGTGTGTGTGTGTGTGTGTGTGTGTGTGAGATGGGGCGTGGAGGTGGCTGTACACTCAGAGTTGAAAATGAAAAAGCTCTCCCTATTGACTCCTGAATGGCCGAGATAAAGAGAACCACATGGGACTCATTGTCAGAAATGAGAGCTCAGAAGCTGGCCTCCTTTTTCCCATTATTGTGCTATTTTCCTCCTTCCCCCTACCCCTCCCACCTCAAAATGTCCCCCCAGCCTCCACCTAAACCCCCCCAACAACAACCCAAAGAGACCCTCTTTTCAAGCTCCCACTGCCAAGGCCCCCTCAGCAGAACCCAAGACCTCCATTCAGAGTCACTGGTTTGGGTAAAATCCCTTATTCACCCTCTCGCCACCCCCCTGCCCCATCAGCTGAGCCTCAGTTCAGACCTCACAAAACAAAACAAAACCACACCATAGAATTGATGGTTGCTGCTGGAGGACCCCCTCCACTCCTTCCCTGGGGGGCTCCTGCCGAGGCAGCTTCTATTCTCCACGGTTCCCTCCCTCCCTGCCCCCAGCTCCTGCTGGATTTTTGTAGTTAACAAGTGCACACTGTTATTATTGTGCCCCCTATCATATTTATTCCTTTTCAGAGCTGATCTGCACTTTTGTCAGAGGCAACCAAGGCATCTTTTGACACTTTAGCCTTTCTGTCTGCTGGGGAGTGATGACAGTGGTGGCAGCAGGGGCAACCCAGCCTTCTAAGACGAGCAAGCAAGGCAGAGATGAGGAAGAAGAGAACAAAACCCCAAAACAAGGGTGAATGGAGAGGAGAGAGAAAAACACTGTAACTTGTTAGTGACCCAATGTGAAAGAGGTAAGGGGAGGCGGGTGCTAATGAGTTTGAGGACACTCATATTTAAAAGCGCTTTATTTCCCAGCAAGGCTGTGAGATGGCTAACTTTGTTAAAACACTCAGCTGAACTTTCATTTTCACAAGTTCCCTAAAGTTTAGGGAAATGAGAGAGAGAAACAGAGAGAGTGAGAAAGAGTGAGACCCAGAGAGATTCAGAAAGAGATATCAACAAAGAAAGAAAGAGGAAAAGAGAGAGAAAAGAAATAAAAACATTTTTGGTGTTTTTAATCTAACACTCAGCTGAAAGTGTCTAATAGATCTAGCAAGAGTCTCTTGTGCCTTTTTAAAATGTAAAGCTTAGGATATTTCACCAGAATCCCCAAACTGTAGTGATTAGTAAACTTCCCAGATTCCTTCATATCCATTTCCACTGAGAACTTTGTGGTCACAGGATAGAAGTAATGTCTGAAAGCGTTGTTCCAATTAATGACACGGAGAGTGCTGAAATATCAATGGAGAGGAACTTAAAGAAAACACAGCTAATTAATTTTCACTTGACCTCCCAGAGAGGGGCGTTTTTATTCCACTTGTACATATGAGGAAAGGAAGTCGAACAGCACTCGATTTGCACAAAGCCCAAGGTAAAGCGGGGGATCAAGAACATCTGACTGCTGGGCCCACAGCCAGCAACTTGCAAAACTCCACTGTCGTATTTCTAGGAAAGAATGCATTTATACTTATGAGGAAATCCAAACGACAACATTCCAATGTGCTCCTTCAGCAGAAGAGCGTGTGTCCAGAGAACATTAAAGGAAGAGATTAGCCTGTGGGTTTAGTCAACTCCCAACTTGGTTTCCTTTCCTTATAAGACAAAAAGAGGAATCTCATGAAAAGGCTACGGAGAGGGAGATGTCCCAAGTGTTCTCTGATCATGTTCTTTCACTTTTCTAAATAATATGTTGTATTCTTAGAACCCTTGTTCTGCCAAATAGCTCAAAGCATTTTGCAAACATTAATCAAGCCTCAGGACAGTTGTAGGTGGCCTAAATTATTATCCTCACCTCTCGGATGGAGAAACCGGTTTGGAGAAGTTAAATCTCTAGTGCAAGGTTACTCAGAAACTCCATGGTAGACTGAGGTCTAGAATTCTTCATTCCTAGGCTGAAATCCACCCACCTTTCTGTAAGACCAATGTCATCCAACATGCCCTTCAACAAAATTTCCAACGGCTTATTCTTATTTTCATACCCAAGCTTTTCCCTTGTCTCCTTGGGCAAACTTAAAAAGCTGCCCATTACACCTTTTATAATCTTTCCTGTGATATGAAATCTAATGTTCTCACAGGTTTTACTTCCAAATAAACCCTGCAACCTTGACTTTATTCTCTCATCATACAACTTCTGCTCACACTAGGCAGGACTCACATGTATTCGAAGGCAGGAGCAGAATACCTGCCCCAGTTTCCCTTTCTTGGGAGAAGAGGTACACCAACTGTTATTAGCAAAAAGAAAATATGGCTCCATGATATTTGCATAGTACTTTGTAGTTTATAAAAAAGCTACATACAGCCTATCAGCTGAACTTCACTGCATTTCTAAGAGTTTTACAGGTGAGGAAACTCAGTCAGGCTTAAAGAGGTCATGTGTCCAAAGTCAACAGCTAGGAAGCTGTGTGTGTGTGTGTGTGTGTGTGTGTGTGTGTGTGTGTGTGTGTGTGTGTGTGTGTCTGGGGGGGGGG
>NW_006785848.1:225050-233474 GCF_000442215.2 Lipotes vexillifer
TGTGTGTGTGTGTGTGTGTGTGTGTGTGTGTGTGTGTGTGTGTGTGTGTGTCTGGGGAGGTGGTGCGGAGTGACAAGAACCCAGGTCTTCTAGGGCTCAAGCACAGAATGTTTCACCCTGGTGCCAGGGAATGAATTTTCTGTTCACACTAAAGAAGTTAACGTTAGCAATACAGTCTCTGAAAATAATTCACCCTCAAAGAGAATTTGTAGGTTTGATAGAGTATAGTATTTCTCAGGTCTTACTACGGAACCTAGAACTACTACCGGAAAAACAGAAAGACTGTAACAAATGTAAAGTAAACTGTAATCTCTTTGGATGCAGGGACCTGAGATTTGAATGACACTGAAATGCTCTGCCACATTGTGGGCAAAATTTAGTCAGGTAACCTGTACAAGCTTTGAGGTAAGAGTTATCACCTGTTTTTGAAAAGAACGTGTGTGTTCTCTAGATGCTGGGTGAAGTGTTTGAAAATATTAATTCACTCAAGGGGGTCAGTAGTGTTGTCCAAATCATCTATGTCTTTACTAATTTTTTGTCTAGTTCCAGCAATTGCTGAGAAAGGAAACAGAAATTAGTTCTATCAATTGTGTTAAAATCTCCAACCGTGACTGTGGACTTGTCTATTTGTGCCTTTGATTCCGTCCATTTTAGCTTTGTATGTTTCCACTTCTTATTTTATGTCTTTCAGTAGGATAGACTCCTTTATCATTATGAAATGTCTCTCTTTATCCCTGGAAATACTTTGTCTTGAAGTCTATTTTATTTGATATTAATATAGCCATTCCATCCCTCTTATGCTTACTCCTTGGGTGGTTTATTTTTTTCTACCCAGTTAGTATCAACCTATATCATCCACTCAGAATCAATACACCTAAATTCATGTTAACATAAGAGCCTTTTGTGAATTTCATTAATTCGAGTAAGATACTGAGAGTAGGATCATCTCCGGGTGAATTAATAAGAGGAAATTTCTGGACCTAAAAAGTTAAGATCAGGTGTAGATGGCCCAGTTAACGGAATTGGCCAGCTCCCTCAACCCACGTTGAAAGCTCATCTTCTGAATTCTCCATTTCTTTTCCTCTCTTTTCTCATTGAGACTCCCTCCATGTCTTCTCACACTTTCGATTGTCATCTTTTTCTCTTTCTCTCTGAATATTAAACACTAGTCCATGACCTTGTCACCTTTGTCCAGGATCATTAAAGTTTTCTTCACCTGGACATCTTTGCCTCTCATCTCTCCAGCCAAAAGAGGCACCCAGGGAATCTCAGTGAGTCCTTTCTCCTGGGACTCTGTCCTCAATGCTCCTTTTGTTTCCTTTTTAAATCCTTGGTTTGGTAATCTTGCTTAGATGCTTCTTGAAATGGCTCACATTTTCATGCTACCTTTTCCTCCTTCACATCCCTCCATAAACCTCACTTTTTTTCTTGATCTCCCAGGTTTATCCTCCTTTCCAGCCACATCAACTCAACTAGATGTCTGTTTATTCAGTGTTTTGTTTATGTCTAAATCAGACAGTCAACGCCTTGAGGCTGGGGTTTCATTCTCAGAGCTGTGCTTTGCAAAATGCCATCTGTACTTACCACACTCTATAAATAATAATCAGGCAAAAGAATCAGTAAACTGGTGCCAGATTACTGATTAGCATAAGCACTCAACACATTGAAAGACTTGCTGCTGCTGCTGCTGCCGCCACAGAAACTTTTTCTCCAAGAAAAACAGAGCAATGAAAAAGAATCTTGGAAAAGACACTTGGTCACAATTCCATTTGGACGAGGTAGAGGACAAACTGACTGTGGAAGGAAAGGCTCCCAGGACTCCTTCCCACCCTCTGTCTCATAAAAGAACGTTCATGTGGACTGAGAGCTCTTTCAGGTCTTATTACTCCTCTGTACCCAGCCCCTGGCACAGTGCCTGACATGAAGTAGCCATAGAATAGACATAGTCTTGAATTGTTGACCTGAACCTAAAGAATAAGGGGGACATTTAGCTCATTCCAGTGCCTAGCTATAGAATTATTCTTTGAGACAGAACCTCACCCTTGACTAATCTGTAGACATATCCAATTGCTACGGGAACTAGACTACTACATTAAACCATATTTAATAGTCATAATTTGATGTTCAGAACATAGAGAATTATGTTCAACAGGCTCTGGTTAAGAAGGGATGTATATATATATATACACTACATATATATATATATATACACACATTTATATATATATATACACACATATATATTTATATATAGCAAATGAAAATATATGAAGTATATATGAAAATAAATATATCTATAATTTCAACATAGTTCAATGAAAATATTTGATACTTAAAGGGATACATGGAATGCATGGTTATCCTATTCACGACCTAGTCTTCATAATCAGAAATTGTATCTTCTATAAAATATGGGAGATACTCTATCATCTGAGTTTTTCATGCTTCCAAAGAAATTCAGGAAATCTTTCTCATCCAAACCTGGTTTTTAAGCCTGTTGTCTTGTTAAAGAGGCCTCCAACATGGAGAGCTACAAGGAAATATCCAGCTCTTTAATATTTTCACATCTTTCTCTGTCAATAAATATAAATCCCCTTAAAGGCTACTGAAAGGAAAGTCCTGTCTTTGAAGTCAGGCTGGGATACCAATTCAGCTTCTGCCATCAAATAGTTTGTGATCTGGAGCAAGTTTCTTAATTTCTTGGAGTCTCAGCTTCATAATTCGTGATTTAGGGGATAGGTGGAACTGGGGTTTAATGGTGTTACCAGACCTTTCTGGTTCATCTGAGACTATCCTGATTTTAAAACTAAAATTCTGCATCCCAGGAACCCTTTCAGTCCTGGGCAAACTGGGATGGTTGGTCACCCTATAACCCAGCAGCTCACATATAATGTAATAGTGCATCTCATTTAGATGGATTGCTGTCCTCAGAGTAGCATGAATGAGTGGTCAGTTTTGCTTTGCTCCATGTCTCTACAGTTCCACTTTATTCCCAGCTATGCAGGGATCACCAACTGTTCAGTGGATATATCTGTGGTTGATGAGTTAGTCTTTTAAGTCAGCTCAGTAGTATGATTATTAGGCAGAAAGTAAGAATTTTGAGATTGATCTGATATAATTCATCTTCTCCTAGTCTAGTCCCCAAAATGACCCTTTAAAGAAAACCTCTGTAATCTTCTTGCTACGAAAAGTCCTTGCCAACGGTGGACTGATTCTTTTATTACTTCTGTTGGAATAATCAGTGCAATCAGAGAGGCAGAGGATCAATCAAGCTATACATTCTATCCACCGCTCTGGGGACCAGCACGGAATTGTTCTCTCACAAAGGCTTTATTTAGGCTAACTTAATAAGAACCTCTCTTCTTAAAATATAATGTGAGTTTAATGCTGATGACAAGGGTTGGACGGCAAGTGCAGAACCAAATCTTCTATGTCTTGAGAATGTTCAGCTGATGTAGCCACTGCACAAGTTTCTTTCCCCAGGTCTGATGTGTGCAATCCTAACAGGTATGAAATAACTCTAGAGAGGTCTGTTTGGTCTCAGGGACTCATTCCAACTCTGATTCCTCTACCACAGCTGCCCAGTTATGCCAGGCAGAATAAATGACACTAGTAGAGGCAATGCTCAGGCTGACATCAACCTTTTTCCATCTGGAAAGAACTGAAATCACCACCTCATTTTTGGTAGGGAGTTTCCTAGGGAGTAAAAGTTGTGATTTAAGAAATTGTGACTCGGAACTCAACTTAGGACAAAAGATGCCTTTTTCCCAATTACACCAGATGGTACATACACAGCACCTTCATTACCAGCTCTTCAAGCACACATCCTTTTCTAAGTCGGCAGGCCCTACGTGGTTGGAATTAATAAACCCAATTCTTCCTGAAACATTACATGTTCAATGTGCTGGCTGGGAGGGAGGAATTAATGAGTCTCAGTTCTTCCTTTAATTCCACTCTGCTTCCCCCTATTTGTGAGTAAGTTACACTGGAGGTAGCTGTATGAAAAGCAAGGATTAGAAACCATCACAGTACCTGGCACATAGTAGGGGTAGTGGATGAGATGTGGTTCCAGCCCTGGCTGTGTCATTTGCTAACTGTATGACCTTAGTGTCATTTTACCTCTTTGGCTCTATTTCCATGACTCTAAGTGAGGGGTTGGATTGAGTAATCTTCAAGGCCCTTTCCATCTCTAAAAGTCAAGGAATTGTATGCTTCAGCATCTTTTCTACTCTCTCCTTTTCTTTGTTTGTGTTCCTCTCTGCCTCTCCCTAGAAACTGAGTAGGCTGATGGGATGACTCTGGTTAGGAATGAGGTGGGGATAATGACTAAGACTGGCTAGGAAAAATCACAGATGTTTCTTTCCTCCCCTTTACTCAAGTCCTGCTCTCAACAGGAGCCTCCCCAAGACACCATATGGCTTTGCCCTCCTCTGGAGGCTTGCTTAACAGGAGCCACGTTAAAACCTAATCCCCAATATGATAGTATTTGGAGGTGGAATCCTTGGGAGGTATCTGGGTTATAAGGGTGGATCCCTCATGATTGGGATTAGTGCCCTTATAAAAGAGACCCCAGAAAGTTCTCTCACCCCTTCCTGTCATGTGAGGACACAGTGAGATGGCCAGCCACCTATGAACTGGGAAGGGGCCCCTCACCAGACACCAAGTCTGCTGGCACCTTGATTCTGTTGCTTTGATTTTTTAATGCACACATACATACCCATGAAAATATAATCAACTTTAACCTTCCATATTAGCATCTTTGAAAGGAGAAGGTGCTCCTAGAGCTAAACTTTATGCAGCATGAATTCCATCTCACACTGGAGTTTTCTTGTGGTCCATGTCAGTCTGTGATTTACTCAAGGTTTCCTTCTCAAAATGCCATTCATGGTGATCTCTGGGAATTGACCATCAGGTCAGAGGAAGATTTTAGAGACCAATCTATTATTAGCAAATCAGATATTGACTTCACAAAGGTTTAATAAATTAAAGATCCTCCTCTGTTGGGTTCTTTCTCTTTTTAGTTCTTCTCTTGTTTAACTTTTTCCCTAATTTTGTTGTGTAAGCTTGCTTTGCAGGGCCATGTCAGTTGTTGCTCTGGGACAAAATGTTCCTTTTCTAGGCAGAGATGTTTCATCTGGAGCCAAACCTGACTTTCCTTTCAGCCATAATGTAAGCATGAAAGTATGAAAATTAACAGCACAAATAAGGTTTTCTTGCTTTCTCTAGCAACGTCAAAAGCCAGGAAAGGCAATATCAGAATGCAGTCATTCATCCTCCTTTTCTAATCACTTGATTTCAATTTCTCTTCCAGAATAAATATTTGACACATTTCTTCATTAGTTTAGAGCTGGAGAAAGGGCAATAACTTTGGCTCAGGTGTGTTAATACTGCTCTACCCTGGCAGTTCTGGCTTGTGGAGTTTAGTGTTGGGTTTATGATTCCTACCAGGCTATATGGCAATGATTAAATAAAGAAGGCGATGAAGTGGCTGAGTAATGGTCCAAGGTTGGATCAGTCAAGAGCAGACATCACAGGCCAAAGCTGAGGTGTGCTGGCAGAGATGTGCTTAAGACAAAACTGTGCATCCACTGGCTATACTCACGTGCAACGGCTGCCACCACCTCACCCACCAGAGACCCTCTGGCTCCTGGAAGGACTGCTGGGACATACAGAAGGGCTGGAGAAGCCTAGACTCTACTCATGGGGAATGCACACAGTTGGCTTGCTGACAGGGCGGAGAGAGCCTTGCACTGGTGGCTGTAGCCTTGCTGCACTCCCCAATCTGAATTGGGTGAACACCCTGGCCCTGCTCACTCCATGCCACAGCCTGGTGGGAGATCAGGGCCAACCAGGCCACGGGAAAAGACTCGGTCTACTCTCACTTTGCCCCAGCTTCTCCCTCCCAGATTCACTTTGTTGTACAACAGAAACTAACACAGTATTGTGAAGCAATTATACTCCAATAAAGATCTACTAAAAAAAAAAAAAAAAAAAGACTCAGTCTAGCTACACAGAGATAGTCCGGGGGTGGGGGGCGGGCCTGGGGTGTGATCCAGGTGAGGTGGTGGCAGCCATTGCCAGCACATGCTGGAGTGGCACCATGCGAGGACTTGCAGTTCTTCTGCCAGCTGAGTGAGAGGGCTCCAGCCCCACGCACTCCACATTTCAGCTTAGCGTTGGATCGGGGGCAGACAGGTCTCAGGAGAAGACTGCTACAGAGGCAGCCCAGATCTCTGGCAGCAGCACAGCCACCTCAATTCCTGCAGGCACAATGCTCCAACCCCCAGCCCCAGTCCAGCGAATGCTCTGGCTGTACCCACTCCACATCACAGACTTGCACTAGATCTAGGACCAGCACAACAAGGGAAGGGATGTGACCTTGGGCTATGTCTGAGCAGAGCTACGGGTGCCCACACAGGTGACACATCAGTCCTCTGTGAGCACATGGGCCTCACTTCCTTCAGCACTCGCCACCGAGGGGCAGGGCATACACTCGAGGGGAATAGAACCTGAGCGAGCTTGACCCTCAGGGCTTCTACTCCTACAACTGGGGACCATACCCCACCCCTAACAGGGTGGTGACTGCCAAGGAGCAGAGAGGAAGTCCCGCCTCACACCCTGCACAGGCTTTAGGTCTCCCAACGCCAACCAAATCCCCTATCAAGGTGATAATAGCCAGCATACCCTGAGGAGAGAAGATATGACTGGTGTCCATATCAAAACCAGACCTCACAACAAAGACACTGGACACACACAGTCTACACGGGGACTCTCCCACATAAAAACACGCCTTCAAAACCACAATAGAGAGTTGTTTCTCCTAAATTCAGAGACAGAGAAAATTAAATAAAATTAAAAGGCAGAAGAACTGGTTCTGATTAAAAGAGCAAGAGAAATCCCCTGAAAGAACAAATAATGAAACAGAGCTCGCCTGTCTACCAGATACTGAGGTCAAAAAGGTGGTAATAAAAATGCCAACTGACTTAAGAAAGCTTATCAATATAAATGCAGATTACTGTAACAAGGAACTAGAACTATATAGATGAACCAATCAAAAATAGGTAATTCAATTTCTAAGGTAGAAAGCAATCTAGAAGCAATAAATAGCCAACTAAATGATACAGAAAAACAAATAAGTGATCTGGAAGATAGAACAATGGAAATTCCCAATCAGAACAACAGACAGAAAGACAAATGAAAAAGAAAAATGAAAGCAACATATGAGACCTATGGGATAATATAAAGTGTGCCAACCTATGCATAATAGGGGTCCCAGAAGGTGAAGAGAGAAAGGGATCTAAGATGTATTTGAAGAAATTATGGCCCAAAGCTTCCCAAACCTAAAGAAGAAAACATATATCCACATATGGGAAGCACAGAAGGACCCAAACAAGATAAACTCAAACAGATCCACACCAAGACATATTACAATTAAAATGGCAAAAGTTAAAGATAAAGAGGATCCTCAAGACAACAAGAGAAAAACAAAGAGTCATTTACAAGGGAACCCCCATAAGGCTATCAGCCAATTTTACTACAGAAACTTTGCAGACCAGAAGGGAGTGGCATGATATATATTCAAAGTCCTGAAAAGGAAAAACCTGCAACCTAGGTACTCTACTCAGCAAGATTATCATTTAGAATATAAGGAGAGGAGGCGGTGGAAAGATGGCGGAGGAGTAAGACGCGGAGATCACCTTCCTCCCCACAAATACACCAGAAATACATCTACGTGTGGAACAACTCCTACAGAACACCTACTGAATGCTGGCAGAAGACCTCAGACCTCCCAAAAGGCAAGAAACTCCCCACGTACCTGGGTAGGGCAGAAGAAAAAATTAATTAAAACAGAGACAAAAGAATAGGGACGGCACCTGCACCAGTGGGAGGGAGCTGTGAAGGAGGAAAGGTCTCCACACACTAGGAAGCCCCTTCGCGGGCAGAGATTGCGGGAGGCGGAGCGGGGAGCTTCGGAGCCGCGGAGGACAGCACAGCAACAGGGGTGCGGAGGGCAGAGCGGAGAGATTCCCGCACAGAGGATCGGTGCCGACCGGCACTCACCAGCCCGAGAGGCTTGTGTGCTCACCCGCCGGGGCGGGCGGGGCTGCGAGCTGAGGCTCGGGTTTCGGTCGGAGCTCAGGGAGAGGACTGGGGTTGGCGGCTTGAACATAGCCCGAAGGGGTTAGTGCGCCATGGCTAGCCGGGAGGGAGTCCGGGGAAAAGGCTGCACCTGCTGAGGAGGCAAGAGACTTTTTCTTCCCTCTTTGTTTCCTGGTGCGCGAGGAGAGGGGTTTTAAGAGCGCTGCCTAAAGGAGCTCCAGAGACAGGCGCGAGCCGCGGCTGAAAGCTCGGAAACCAGAGACGGGCGGGAGACGCTAAGGCTGCTGCTGCCGCCACCAAGGGGCCTGTGTGCGAGCACAGGTC
>NW_006785848.1:239854-285723 GCF_000442215.2 Lipotes vexillifer
AGACTTGAGGATATGGGGAGGGGGAAGGGTGAGGTGTGATAGGGCGAGAGAGAGACATGGACATATATATACTAACAAACGTAATGTAGATAGCCAGTGGGAAGCAGCCGCATGGCACAGGGAAACCGGCTCAGTTCTTTGTGGCTGTCTGGAGGGGTGGGATAGGGAGGGTGGGAGGGAGGGAGACAAAGAGGGAAGAGATATGGGAACATATGTATATGTATAACTGATTCACTCTTGTTATAACGAGAAACTAACACACCATTGTAAAGCAATTATACCCCAATAAAGATGTTAAAAAAAAAAAGAAAAAATAGAATATAAGGAGAGATAAAGAATTTCTCAGATAGGCAAAAACTAAAAGAATTCAGCAATACAAAATCTACCCTACAAGAAATATTAAAGGGTCTTCTCTAAAGAATATAAGGAGAGATAAAGAATTTCTCAGATAGGCAAAAACTAAAAGAATTCAGCAATACAAAATCTACCCTACAAGAAATATTAAAGGGTCTTCTCTAAATAGAAAAGAAGCACAAATCTATAGGAAAGGTAAAATCACAACAGGAAAGGCAAATATACAGTAAGAATTGAAGGTCACTTAAATAAGTCAGTATGTAGATGAAAAAATGATTTAAAAAATTGTAAAGCAATTATAACTACAATTAACAGTAAAAGGATAAGCATGAGGCTTTAAAATAGGATATCAAAATCACAAAATATGGGGGAGGGAAGCATAAAAATGTAGATCTCTGACAATGTGTTTGAACTTGAATGACTATCAGTTTAAATCAAACAGATATAGTTATGGATCAACAGCTATGAACTCCATGGCAACCACAAATCAAAAACATAATAGATTCACAAAAACCAGAAAGAAAGGAACTCAAGCATACTACAAAAGAGAATCATCAGACCACAAAAGGAAAAATAAAAAGAAGAAAAGAACAAATAAGAACTACAAAAACAACTGGAAAACAAGGATTAAAATGGCAATAAGTATATATCTATTAATTGTCAAAAAACGAAATGCTCTGATCAACAGACAAAGAGTGGCTGACTGGATAAAAAAACAAGAACCTGCAATATGCTGCCTACAAGAGAGTCACTTCAGGGCAAAAGACACATATAGATTGAAAGTTAGGGGATGGAAAAAGATATTTCATGCAAATGGAAATGACAAGAAAGCAGGGGTAGCAATACGCATATCAGACAAAATAGACTTTAAAACAAAGGCCATAAAGAAAGACAAAGAAGGGCATTATACAATAATAGAGGGATCAATACAAGAAGAGGATATTACACTCATTAACATATATGCGCTCAATATAGGAGCACTGAAATATATAAAGCAGATACTAACAGACCTAAAGGGAGAACTTGTCAATAATACAGTAACAGTAGGAGACTTTAACACTCCACTGACATCAATGGACCGATCATCCAGAAAGAAAATCAGTTGAGCAACAGAAATGCTAAATTATACAATAGAACAGTTGGATTTAATTTTTATCTGCAGGACACTACATCCAAAAAGAGCAGAATACACATTCTTTTTAAGTGTGCATGGACTATTCTCTGGGATAGACCACATACTAGGTCACAAAACAAGCCTCAACAAATTTCAAAGTACAGAAATTATATCAAACATTTTTCTGACCACAACAGTATAAAACTAGAAGTCAATTATAGAAGGAAAAATGCAACAAACACATGGAGACTAAACAACATGCTACTAAAAAACCAATGGGTCAACATTAAGATCAAAGAAGAAATCAGAAAATACCCTGAGACAAACAAAAATGAAAACACAACTTTACAAAATCTATGGGACTCAGCAAAAGCAGTTCTATGAGGGAAGTTCATAGAGATACAGGCCTTCTTCAAGAAATAAGAAAAATCTCAAATGAACAACCTAATCTACCACCTAAATGAATTAGAAAAAGAACAAACAAGGCCCAAAGACAGAAGAAGAAAGGAAAAAAATAAAGATCAGAGAGGAAATAAATAAAATAGAGATCAAAAAAATAATTCAAAAGATCAATAAACTCAAGAGCTGTTGTTTTTTAGAGATAAACAAAATTGACAAACCTCTAGCCAGGCTCACCAAGAGTAAGAGAGAGGACTCAAATAAACAAAATAAGAAATGAAAGAGGAGAAATAACAACTGATACCACAGGGAAACAAAAAATCATAAGAGGATACTACAAATTGGACAATCTGGAAGAAATGGACAAATTTCTAGAAACATACAGCCTGCAAAGACTGAGTCAAGAAAAACAGACAATTTGAACAGACTTATCATTAGAAGTGGGATGGAATCTGTAATAATAATAATTTTAAAAAAACAGCAAACAAAAGTCCAGGACTGGATGGCTTCACTGGGGAATTCTACCAAACATACAGAAAACTTACACCTATCCTTCTCAAACTACTCCAAAAAACTGAAGAGGAGGGAACACTCCCAAATTCATCAAAAAGTCTACAAATAATAAATGTTGGAGAGGGTGTGGAGAAAAGGGAACCCTCGGACACTGTTGTTTGGAATGTAAATTGGTGAAACTGCTATGAAAAACTGTATGGAATTTCCTTAAGGAACCAGAAATAGTATTACCATATGATCCAGGAAGTCCACTCCTGGGTATATATCCAGAAAAAAACAAGAAGTCTCATTCGAAAAGATACATGCACCCCGATGTTCACAGCAGTACTGTTTACAATAGCCAAGACGTGGAAGCAACCCAAGTGCCCATCAATGGCTGACTGACTTAAGAAGATGTGGTATATGTATATACAGTGGACTATTACTCAGACATAAAAAAGAATGAAATATTGCCATCTGCAGCAATATGGATGGACCTACAGAATACTATGCTCAGTGAAATAAATCAGACAGAGAAAGACAAATACCATATGATATCACTTATATGTGAAATCTAAAAATTAATACAAATGAAGCTAGATATAAAACAAATAGATTCACAGACACAGAAAACAAACTTAGTTACCAAAGTGGGGGGAGGGACAAATCAGGAGTATAGGATTAACAGATACAAGCTATTATACATAAAATAGATAAGCACCAAAGATTTTCTGTATAGCACATGGAATTACACCCAATATCTTGTAGTAACGTATAATGGAATATAATCTGCAAAAAAAAAAATCGCTATGCTGAACACCTGAAACTAACACAATACTGTAAATCAACTACAATTTTTTAAAAAGTGAGGAAGATGCAGAGGTGACAGGTAGAGAAGGCAGCTGGAAGGTTGAGGATTGGTTACCTTCAGCAAATAAATCAGTTGGCTGAGCAAGAATCAATAGACAAGTATATTGAGGAGAGTCAGATCCACATTTTTCACCATCTTTTCACTTTCACAAGATTTTCAAACACAGAAACTGGGAAAACTAAAAAGATACTGAGGTGTTGGATTGAAGTTGGAAGTACCGGTATGAACTTATGAATTTTTAAATACATATATATACATAGATATAGAAAAGTTATAGATATACATAGCAATGAGCACACCAAGTCCCCAGATTTTGGCTTTTAAATACCTCCAGCACTAAAAGGAGCCAGGATGCCTTAGAGGAATAGGTAATTGTAAGGCTAGGGCAAGGAAAGAACAAGATGAGCCTGAATCATCTTGTTGTGACAGAAAGTAAAGAAATTCCCAAAGAATGATAGGGACATGTCAATAGGATAAAGAAGTCAGCTTGAAGGAGTCTGCACTGGCCAAATCTAGGACAACTACAGCATCAAAATAAATGATGGAAATATTGGATTGAAACTCAATGAGTAAAATAAGAATCCATAACTTCACCTGATACTAATAAATGAATGTATAAGTAAACGAAAGAGAAGTTCTTCCTTACAGTAGAATTCCGACTGTAAAATGTGAAGGTTTGATGAATAGTATATTGGTATAATATTTGAATATCTCCCCACAAAATACTAATTAAGTACAAAGAAAAAATGGTGACTTCACAGTGGAGAACTTGGCAGACCCAAATTTGGCCAGAGGATCAAGACTAACATCACCAGCAGTGGGACAGATTGGTATAATATAGACTCCTAATGTGGTGCAGCATCATTTCTCCTAGTGTGCGCCGAGAAGGCAAGGCTTGAGTCGGAGGAAACATCTGACTGATTCAAGTTGAGGGTCATCCTAGTGAGTGAAAAGTCAATGCTTCTTTAAGACTGTCAAGGACACACAGCCAGGGAAGGAAGGAGGAAATGTTCCACACCAAAGGAGAACAATGAGATAATGGGTGTTCCTGGAGAGGAATGAGGAAAAGGAGACAATGGGACAATTGGAGAAATTTGAATGGGGTCAGTGGATTGGAGGCTGGTGTTGTGTTGACGTTGATTTTCCAGAATGGAAAGGTGGTACCACAGAAGAATGTTGCTGTTTTGTGAAAGCAGACAGGGAGTATTTAGGAGTCATTGGGTCATGATGCCAGAAAAAAAGACTCTTCCTCTCTCATATATATATATATATATATATATATATATATATATATATATATATATATATATGTATGTATGTATGTATATATACACACTTACACACATATTTGCACACAGACATATATACACATATAAGCAAATAAAAATTATATATATTTCTCAATAAATATATTTATAAATATACACATATATATATATATACATAGATACGTATGTGTGCTAGGATTCCTAAAATTAGCCTAAATAATAGAGCCCTTAGGGGAATAATCACGAAATGAACTGGTAACTTCTAATATTTTCCCCATCTTTACTTGTTGTCATTTGGGTCAAATGCTCACAAAACCTCATGGACCCATTCTACCTCCTCAGAGTCCCTGAAATGCCCCTCTTTGGTTGTCATGTTAGAATGAAAAGCTATGACACTACTCTAGTCTTTCATTTATCTCAATATCTCAACGATCATTCAAAGCCACGAAGAGCACTGATTCACACAGCAAGTATTCAAGGAGCACTTACCATGTGCCAGCCTCTGTTCAGGTTCTTGGGCACATCAGTGAACAAAAGGTAAGATCCCTTGCCCTTATGGTGCTTCTTTGTTAGGTGGTGATGTATGTGACATAAGAACAATGGTCTTCTGGTTGGTACCAGGTCACTCAGTTGAGACCATGCCACAACGGTGTTGAGACAGACTGTGTTCATTCTGACTGAAAGGGAAACTGTTCATACTGTGGTACAGGCAAAACATTTGCACCAAACCAGGAAACCTCGAGAAACTCTTTTGTAACATAACCAAGTTTCCTTGGTGACCTGCATGGGCTGCACCTCTTCTCTTTTACACTGGGGGAATGCACATGACCTTCAAAAACAGTCAGATGCTTCTCAGCACCATCTGTTCCCTGAGCAGAGCCACACGCTCTGGTGTGTCTGAGGCAAATACATGTTTCTGGGCTGAAAATCAGAACACTATGGCTTCCTCATTGTAACTTCCAAATACATGGGCACAGGAGAGATGAGCACAAACCTTTACGAGTGCTTGGTCACTTCTGTCTGGACCTGAGGGTGGCTCTGACAGGTCCTGCTACTGGGGCTTAATGTGCTCCCAATTAAGGAGAAGCAGCACATCTATGCCTTGGGCCAGGGATTGGCAGTGCCAGAATGCTGCTTCTCAGGGTCACCTTTGGTAGGAGCTTGGGCCTTGCCCTTGAGCCTGGCTTCCCCCTGACTCAGCCTGCCATTGGTTTAGCCAGCCTTCCTCTGCATGAGAAATGCATGTTAGGGAGATTGCAGCAGGGGAGACGGGTGCTGGGTGAGAGACTCAGCTAAAGGCTTCTTTACCACAGTGTAGACATTGTGGTTTTGTTGGAATCCATCCAGGTTAATGTGCATTTGGTTTTATGAAAAACCCAGGGCCATTTGCCCAGAAGTGAAATGAGTTGAGCAAGCTCAGCCACAAATGATATTTTGGCTAGAGATAAGCTCCTATAGGGAAGGGGAAAAACCTCCCTTCTCTAACTTTAAAGGCTCTCGAGGGTTTGGTGTGGTAAAAGAGGAAGAACACTGGACACCTGGGTTCTGCTGCTGATCTACCACCAATGAGCTGTGTGACCGAAGGCCGGCCAGTTCGCCTCGCTGTGCCTCAGTTTCCTCACCTCTAAAATGGGTGGTGGTAAGGAACTGATGACCTCTCAAAGCCCTTCCAGCTCAAACATTCTATGATTCTACACAGGACTGTCTACAAAATTTGCGGGGCCCAGTGCAAAATGAAAATGCAGGGCCTCTTGCTGAAACTTATTAAGAATTTCAAGACAGCAACAGCATAACACGAAGCCAAGCACAGGGCCCTTTTAAGCACGGGGCCCTGCATGCCTGACCGGATAGCTCACTCAGTAAGCTGTCCTTGATTCTACAGGTGGCCCCTCACTACCCTTTTCTGATCACATATGATGGAGCATCTTCTTAATATCGTGAGAAAAATATGGGCTTTACAGTTAGAAAGACTTGGTCTTTACCAGAAACTAACACAACATTGAAAATCAACTATACTTCAATTAAAAAAAAAAAAAAAAAAAAAAAAAACTTGGTTTTTAATCTTGGCCCTATATACTAGTGTGTGATCTAGGGTTCCTCACCTAATTGCCCCTTGCCTCAATTTCCTTGGGTGTAAAACAGATCCAACACACCCACCCAGCGGGAAGATTGTGAGCACGTGTTGGGATTCAGTAAAGAGCATCACCAGTGTTTGAAGGTACCATTATGCACATTAAACTGAATTCCATCTGAACGAGGGTTTCATGAAGCTGTTGTTTTTTAAGGCAAGGTCATGTGCTGCTAGAGAGACTGTCAGATTCAAAACACACTTTCTCTTTGCCAAAAAAAAGTCACAAGTGGTTTTTTTTACAGTAACTGCATCTGTGGTGTTCTGCTCCTGGACCACACACTCTACGATTTAGGAAGTCATTCCATTCCCAACTGTAAATTATCTCTTGGGCCTGTTACTTTTTTCACTTAGCTCCCATCCTTCCACTCATTTCCCCTACTATTCAGGACTGCATATGGCTTTTGAGAAAACCATTTGAATTTCACATTTGTTTCACGGCTATTCTTGTTCTCATTTGCTTTTACTTCACATGTACCCACACGTGCAGTTTTCCCCTGATCTCCCTCCTGAGGTCTCTCTCTGCATTAATACACTGGAAGCAGAAGTCAGCTTCCACCGGGGGAGGAAATATCATTCATCTGAAAGGAATCCTGGGGCCTCACTGCTGCTTTGCCACCCCTTCGCTTGTCTCTTGTCATCTCCCTGACACATTTGTTTCAGGATTGTCCTCATGTAACTCCAGCTTCACAAACTGGGCACACCTGGGCACAGCGTTTCCCCTCCTGCTCTGGTGGATAAGAAAGTGTGGAGGTGAGGCCCCTCCACCCTCCTCTTTGCCTTAGTCATGTAATTCCTCACTCCTCCCGTTCTTCTTTTTTTTTTTGCGGTACGCGGGCCTCTCACTGCTGTGGCCTCTCCCGTTGTGGAGCACAGGCTCCGGACGCGCAGGCTCAGCGGCCGAGGCTCACGGGCCCAGTCGCTCCGCGGCACGTGGGATATTCCCGGACCGGGGCACGAACCCATGTTCCCTGCAGCGGCAGGCGGACTCTCAACCACTGCGCCACCAGGGAAGACCACTCCTCCCGCTTTCTTTCCTTCTCTCTTGGAGGAAGAGGTCTTTTCTCCTTCCAAAGCCAGCCCTTCCGCCGAGACTCCAATCCTATCCCACCTCCTCTAAGACTTTGCTTATTACATTTTCTGTCTCATAGCTTCCAAATCTCCTACTTTTGAGCTCCTTTCCCTCTGTCAACAAACAAGTTCCAGTCTCAGGCACAACCTAAAAACAAACACAACCTTCCTGAACCCCCCTATGCCCTCAAGCTATTGTGGTACCGATGGCCTTCCTCTCACTGACACACTTGCTGAGGAAATCGGTTTCTTCTATCTTAGCCATTACATTCTCACTGCTCCTTCACTCCATACCTCCTAGCAGTCTGGCTTTCAGCCCCTCTACCCCACGAGTCTCATCCTCAAAAGGCAGCAGACCACCACATCAATATACCCACTGGCCTATCTCCAGCCCTCATTCTTACCGTTCCTGCAGCGTTGAACCCTTGAAATGCTACTCCATGGCATTGTTCCCCCCTTCCCCTTCTCCCACCCACCACCCTCACCAGCCCCTCTCCTCTCCTCTTGTCACAGACCCCACCCCTCCATCACCCTGTATTGCCCCTTGGCCTCAGCTATATGACTGACTCCCAAACTCCGTCACTGGGCTCCCCTGCTTGTCTGTCTAAGCCTCATGTTCATCTTTCCAACTGTCTCTGTTATATTTCTATTGAGGTGGCTCATTGACACTCAACTGCTGCACTCATTATCCTTTCCCCCACAACTTTATATTTCGGTAAGTGATGCTGTCATCATCCCAGCACCCAGAGTCAGGATCTGAATTTTATTTATTCCTACTCCTCTCTCTCCCTTGTCTCATTTTGAGTTAGGTACCAAATCCTGTACCCCATCCTTTTGAAATCGTTCCTGACATCTTTGTTATTATCAAAGCGATGGCTTTACCTTACCCTTGGACTACTGTGGTTGCCTGATAATGCACCTCCATTCTTTCCTGACCCAGGTGAATTAACCTTTCTAAAGCTTCCCTATGATGGGTTGCAATCCCCTTCCTTTCTGTATACACTTACATTTGTCTCTGGATATGAACTATTTTTTTCTTATTGGAGTATAGTTGCTTTACAGTGTTGTGTTAGTTTCTGTTGTATAGCAAAGTGAATCAGCTATACGTATACATATATCCCCTCCAGTTTGGATTTCCTTCCCATTTAGGTCACCACAGAGCACTGAGTAGAGCTCCTTGTGCTATACAGTAGGTTCTCATTAGTTACCTATATTGTACATAATAGTGTATATATGTCAATTCCAATCTCCCAATTCATCCCACTGTAGGTCTGTGTCTCTATTTCTGCTTTTCAAATAGGTTCATCTGTACCATCTTCCTAGATTCCATATATATGCGTTAATATACGACATTTGTTTTTTCTTTCTGACTTACTTCACTCTGTATGACAGACAGTCTCTAGGTCCATCCACATCTCTGCAAATGGCAAAATTTCATTCCTTCTTATGGCTGAGTAATATTCCATTGTACAGGCAGAACAGTCTTTGACATAAACCGCAGCAAGATCTTTTTTGACCCACCTCCTAGAGTAATGAAAATAAAAACAAAAATAAACAAATGGGACCTAATTAAACTTAAAAGCTTTTGCACAGCAAAGGAAACCATAAACAAGAAAAGAGACAGCCCTGAGAATGGGAGAAAATATCTGCAAACAAAGCAACTGACAAGGGATTAATCTCAAAAATATACAAGTAGCTCATGCAGCTCAATATCAAAAAAACAAATAACCCAATCAAAAAATGGGTGGAAGACCTAAATAGACATTTCTCCAAAGAAGACATACAGATGGCCAAGAGGCACATGAAAAGATGCTCAACATCACTAATTATTAGAGAAATGCAAATCAAAACTACAATGAATTATCACCTCACACTGGTCAGAATGGCCATCATCAAAAAATCTACAAGCAACAAATGCTGGAGACAGTATGGAGAAAAGGGAACCCTCCTGCACTGTTGGTGGGAGCTGAGTATTTTTTAAATGACCTCTGATTTTTTCTATTCAACAAATTCTTGATTAGTGCCTAGTATGTGCAAGTCCCTTGGTGAGGAGCTGCAGAAGGAGGAAGATAGAGTCTCTGCCTTCAAGGAGCAGAATCCAACTTTAAGAGAAGACCATTGGGAATAAGATGGAGAATGAGGAGAACTAGAAAAGAAGGGAAAAAAAGCAAAGATGCTTTCAGAAGGAAGAGATCATAGTGTGTGTGCATGTGAGTAAGTGTGTGTCTAGAGTTGTGAAAACTAGAGGTGGTGTTTAGGAAGATTTTAATTGGGAGAAATGAGAATAGATGCTTTCAGGGGAAGAAAATTTCAACTGTGGTGTAAAGATGGGAAATTACCAGCGTGTTTGGAAAATGGTGAGTAAACCAGATTTGCTGAAGCATAGAAGTCTAGTGGGGTCTAGTCTAATTTTATCTACTTGATAAATATGGAAATCCATGTATTCCTTTAGGAAATATAGAGTAAATGTTATAACTCAGGACTTTGGCTTATGCTTACATAAACATCTATTTGAGTGCTGTGTATATTTGGTGAGACACACACACACACACACACACATACACACACACTGTGTTGGGTAGTGTGGATATAGAGACCTTGCTCTTGAGAAACTCACTCTCTTGAGAGGAGGGGATAATTGCAGCTCTGTGTGGTAAACACCATTAGTACTGGTAGTAAAGTAGTAAAGATGTGTGCAGTGCCTCTGGCAGCCAGAGGCAAGGAAGAAAATTATGCTGGCATAGATTTAAGGAAAACTATACAGATAGATAGCATTTGATTTAGGCTTTCAAGAAGAAGTAGAGGGCTTCCCTGGTGGCACAGTGGTTAAGAATCTGCCTGCCGATGCAGGGGACATGGGTTCGAGCCCTGGTCTGGGAAGATCCCACATGCTGCAGAGCAACTAAGCCCGTGCGCCACAACTACTGAGCCTGTGCTCTAGAGACTGTGAGCCACAACTACTGAGCCCATGTGCCACAATTACTGAGCCCATGCACCACAACTACTGAAGCCCATGCGCCTAGAGCCCATGCTCCACAACAAGAGAAGCCACCGCCATGAGAAGCCCACGCACTGCAACTAAGAGTAGCCCCTGCTCGCCGCAAATAGAGAAAGCCCGAGCTCAGCAACGAAGACCCAACCCTGGGGTAGAGTATGACAATCCTAGAAAGAAGTGGCAAGAAATGAGGTTGGAAAGATAGATTGGTGTTAATTTGTGAAAAGTCTTAAATGCCATATAATATAATGCAGGTTTCTAGGAAGATAAGAGTTTTATTTTTATTCATTTAATTGGTCTCCTTTTATTCAATGGTACTCATTTATAGTATAGTTCAATAAAAAGCAATAATGCTTACAAGTGACAAAGGAACATTTTCTTTATGAAATTCTAAAACTAAGCTTTGAGGTTAGCTGAACAAAAATTTTCTTATGGAAAAGAGTTTATTTCTATGTATTCCTTCCTTGATTACCAGCTAAATTCCTCTGCACCCTGCAACTCCTCCACCTCCATCCCCACCGCCACCCAAGTCACCCAGGGTTATCCACTGAGCTTTCTGGCTGAGCTGAGCCATGAAGTACAAGGGCTGAGCTCTGGGTAAAGGTGGACCAGGTCTCTCAGAGACTATAACCAGGAACTGATCACTTGTTTAGCTTACAGCTAGGTATGGGTTCTCAGGAAAGACTGGCTCTGGTCCAGGACTAATACATGATGTTTGTGGACAGAAGTCAGGGGATCACTTTTTCTAAGCCATATTCATGTTGGAAAAACTGAATACATATTAACATTAGTTAATTCAATACTTTCCCCCCACACTCTTGCATTATGAATTCCTGCCCAACTCCCAGAATTGGGTTTTATCACCACTTCATGATCAGGAGGTTGATAATTCACTGGAAATCACTCAGGAAACACAGGACCTCCTGAGCCTAGTTTCAACCTTCTCAACTAAGGTATCTGCCCAGAAATTATCTTCCAAAGTATAGGGGATAAAGAATGTTATAGGGCAGACCCTTCATTCAGATAAAACAAGGCTGATACCAAAGACTCTATACTAGTGGTGTTCAAAACTCTGAGTTCAGAGGACATTTCCAAATACTGGAATTTTCGATGGCACACCTAAAGGAATTAAATGGAATCCATTGTCATCATCATACTACAGTGGCATTTCTACATCAAAGTAAAAAAGATACAATCTGGGGAGACCTTCAAGATGGTGCAGGAGTAAGACGTGGAGATCACCTTTCTCCCCACAGATACACCAGAAATACATCTATATGTGGAAAAACTCCTACAGAACACCTACTGAACGCTGGCAGAAGACCTCAGACTTCCCAAAAGGCAAGAAACTCCCCATGTACCTGGCCGTGTGGCTGACATGGTCTTAGTGCTCCAGCCAGGTGTCAGGCCTGTGCCTCTGAGGTGGGAGAGCAGAGTTCAGGACATTGGTCCACCAGAGACCACCCAGCTCCATGTAATATCAAATGGCAAAAGCTCTCCCAGAGATCTCCATCTCAATGCTAAGACCCAGCTCCACTCAACAACCAGCAAGCTACAGCGCTGGACACCCTATGCCAAACAACTAGCAGGACAGGAACACAACCCCACCCATTAGCAGAGAGGCTGCCTAAAATCATAATAAGGTCACAGACACTCCCAAACACACCACTGGATGCGGTCCTGTGCACCAGAAAGACAAGATCCAGCCTCATCCACCAGAACACAGGCACTAGTACCCTCCACCAGGAAGCCTACACAACCCACTGAACCAACCTTAGCCACTGGGGGCAGACACCAAAAACAACGGGAACTATGAACCTGAGAAAAGGAGACACCAAACACAGTAAGTAAAGCAAAATGAGAAGACAGAGAAAATCACAGCAGATGAAGGAGCAAGGTAAAAACCCACCAGACCAAACAAATGAAGAGGAAACAGGCAGTCTACCTGAAAAAGAATTCAGAGTAATGATAGTAAAGATGATCCAAAAACTTGTAAATAGAATGGAGAAAATACAAGAAACGTTTAACAAGGACCTAGAAGAACTAAAGAGCAAATAAACAATGAGGAACAACACAATAAATGAAATTAAAAATTCTCTAGAAGGAATCAATAGCAGAATAAATGAGGCAGAAGAATGGATAAGTGACCTGGAAGACAAAATAGTGGAAATAACTACAGCAGAGCAGAATAAAGAAAAAAGAATGAAAAGAATTGAGGACAGTCTTAGAGACCTCTGGGACAACATTAAATGCACCAATATTTGAATTATACGGGTCCCAGGAGAAGAAGAGAAAAAGAAAGGGACTGAGAAAACATTTGAACAGATTATAGTTGAAAACTTCCCTAATATGGGAAAGGAAATAGTCAATCAAGTCTAGGAAGCACAGAGAGTCCCATACGGGATAAATCCAAGGAGAAGGACGCCAAGACACATATTAATCAAACTGTCAAAAACTAAATACAAAGAAAAAATATTAAAAGCAGCAAGGGAAAAGCAACAAATAACATGCAAGGGAATCCCCATAAGGTTAACAGCTGATCTTTCAGCAGAAACTCTGCAAGCCAGAAGGGAGTGGCAGGACATACTTAAACTGATGAAAGGGAAAAACCTACAAACAAGATTACTCTACCCAGCAAGGATCTCATTCAGGTTCAATGGAGAAATTAAAACTTTTACAGACAAGCAAAAGCTAAGAGAATTCAGCACCACCAAATCAGCTTTATAACAAATGCTAAAAGAACCTCTCTACATAGGAAACACAAGAGAAGGAAAAGACCTACAATAACAAACC
This sequence comes from Lipotes vexillifer, assembly GCF_000442215.2. Taxonomy (NCBI): domain Eukaryota; kingdom Metazoa; phylum Chordata; class Mammalia; order Artiodactyla; family Lipotidae; genus Lipotes; species Lipotes vexillifer. The sequence goes on from NW_006785848.1 coordinate 253,340, forward strand.
CAAAACAATTAAGAAAATGGTAATAGGAACGTACATACTGATAATTACCTTAAATGTAAATGTATTAAATGCTCCCACCAAAAGACAAAGACTGGTTGAATGGATACAAAAACAAGACCCACATATATGCTGTCTACAAGAGACACGCTTCAGACCTAGGGACACATACAGACTGATAGTGAGGGGATGGAAAAAGATATTCCATGCAAATGGAAATAAAAAGAAAGCCAGAGTAGCAATTCTCACATCAGACAAAACAGACTTTAAAATAAAGACTGTTACAAGAGACAAAGAAGAACACTACATAATGATCAAAGGATCGGTCCAAGAATAAGATATAACAATTGTAAATATTTATGCATCCAACAAAGGAGCACCTCAATACACAAGGAAAATACTAACAGCCATAAAAGAGGAAATCGACAGTAACACAATCATACTAGGGGACTTTAACACCCCACTTTCACCAATGGACAGATCATCCAAAATGAAAATAAATAAGGAAACACGAGCTTTAAATGATACATTAAACAAGATGGACTTGATATTTATAGGACATTCCATCCAAAAACAACAAAATACACTTTCTTCTCAAGTGCTCATGGAACATTCTCCAGGATAGATCATATCTTGGGTCACAAATCAAGCTATGATAAACTTAAGAAAATTGAATTCGTATCAAGTATTTTTTCCAACCACAATGTTATGAGACTAGATATCAATTATAGGAAAAAAACTGTAAAAATTGCAAACACATGAAGGCTAAACAATACACTACTTAATAACCAAGAGATCACTGAAGAAATCAAAGAGGAAATCACAAAATACCTAGAAACAAATGATGAGGAAAACACGACAACCCAAAATCTGTGGGATGCAGCAAAAGCTGTTCTAAGAAGGAAGTTTATAGCAATACAATCCTCCCTCAAGAAACAAGAAACATCTCAAATAAACAACCTAACCTTACACTTAAAGCAATTAGAGAAAGAAGAACAAAAAAAGTCCAAAGTTTTCAGAAGGAAAGAACTCATAACAATCAGATCAGAAATAAATGAAAAAGAAATGAAGGAAAGGATAGCAAAGATCAAGAAAACTAAAATCTGGTTCTTTGAGAAGATAAACAAAATTGATAAACCATTAGCCAGACTCATGAAGAAAAAAGAGAGAAGACTCAAATCAATAGAATTAGAAATGAAACAGGAGAAGTAACAACTGACACTGCAGAAATACAAAGGATCATGAGAGATTACTACAAGCGACCCTATGCCAATAAAATGGACAACCTGGAAGAAATGGACAAATTCTTAGAAAAGCACAACCTTCCAAGACTGAACCAGGAAGAAATAGAAAATATGAACAGACTAATCACAGGCACTGAAATTGAAACTGATTAAAAATCTTCCAACAAACAAAAGCCCAGGACCAGATGGCTTCACAGGCGAATTCCATCAAACACTTAGAGAAGAGCTAACACCTATCCTTCTCAAACTCTTCCAAAATATAACAGAGGGAGGACACTTCCAAACTCATTCTACGAGGCCACCATCACCCTGATACCAAAACCAGACAAAGATGTCACACACACAAAAAAGAAAACTACAGACCAACATCCCTGATTAACAAAGATGCAAAAATCCTCAACAAAATACTGGCAAACAGAATCCAACAGCACATTAAAAGAATCATATATTGGGCTTCCCTGGTGGCTCAGTCGTTGACAGTCAGCCTGCCAATGCAGAGGACACAGGTTTGTGCCCCGGTCTGGGAAGATCCCACATGCCGTGGAGAGGCTAGACCTGTGAGCCATGGCCGCTGAGCCTGCGCATCCGGAGCCTGTGCTCTGCAATGGGAGAGGCCACAGCAGTGAGAGGCCCGCGTACCGCAAAAAAAAAAAAAAAAAATATCGTATACCCTGATCAGGTGGGGTTTATCCAAGGAATGCAAGGATACTTCAATATACACAAGTCAATCAATGTGATACACCATATTAAGAAACTGAAGGAGAAAAAACATATGATCATCTCAATAGATGCAGAAAAAGCTTTTGACAAAATTCAACACCCATTTATGATAAAAACCCTCCAGAAAGCAGGCATAGAGGGAACTTTCCTCAACATGATAAAGGCCATATATGACAAACCCACAGCCAACATCACTCTCAATGGTGAAAAACTGAAACCATGTGCTCTAAGATCAGGAACAAAACAAGGTTGCCCACTCTCACCACTCTTATTCAACATAGTTTTGGAAGTTTTAGCCACAGCAATCAGAGAAGAAAAGGAAATAAAAGGAATCCAAATCGGAAAAGAAGAAGTAAAGCTGTCACTGTTTGCAGATGACATGATACTATACATAGAGAATCCTAAAGATGCTACCAGAAAACTACTAGAGCTAATCAATGAATTTGGTAAAGTAGCAGGATACAAAATTAATGCACAGAAATCTCTGGCATTCCTATATACTAATGATGAAAAATCTGCAAGGGAAATTAAGGAAACACTCCCATTTACCATTGCAACAAAACGAATAAAATACCTAGGAATAAACCTACCTAAGGAGACAAAAGACCTGTATGCAGAAAACTATAAGACAGTGATGAAAGAAATTAAAGATGATACCAACAGATGGAGAGATATTCCAAGTTCTTGGACTGGAAGAATCAACACTGTGAAAATGACTATACTACCCAAAGCAATCTACAGATTCAATGCAATCCCTGTCAAATTACCAATGGCATTTTTCACAGAACTAGAACAAAAAATTTCACAATTTGTATGGAAACACAAAAGACCCCAAATAGTTAAAGCAATCTTGAGAAAGAAAAACGGAGCTGGAGGAATCAGGCTCCCAAACTTCAGACTATATTACAAAGCTGCAGTAATCAAGACAGTATATACTGGCACAAAAACAGAAATATAGATCAATGGAACAGGACAGAAAGCCCAGAGATAAACCCATACACATATGGTCACCTTATTGTTGATAAAGGAGGCAAGAATATACAATGGAAAAAAGACAGCCTCTTCAATAAGTGGTGCTGGGGAAAATTGGACAGGTACATGTAAAAGTATGAGATTAGATCACTCCCTAACACCATACACAAAAATAAGCTCAAAATGGATTAAAGACCTAAATGTAAGGCCAGAAACTATCAAACTCTTAGAGGAAAACATAGGCAGAACACTCTATGACATAAATCACAGCAAGATCCTTCATGGTCACCTTATCTTTGATAAAGGAGGCAAGAATATACAGTGGAGAAAAGACAGCCTCTTCAATAAGTCGTGCTGGGAAAACTGGACAGCTACATGTAAAAGAATGAAATTAGAACACTCCCTAACACATACACAAAAATAAACTCAAAATTGATTAAAGACCTAACCGTAAGGCCAGACAGTATAAAACTCTTAGAGAAAAACACAGGCAGAACATTCTATGACATAAATCAAAGCAAGTTCCTTTTTGACCCACCTCCTAGAGAGATGGAAATAAAAACAAAAATAAACAAATAGGATCTAATGAAACTTCAAAGCTTTTGCACAGCAAAGGAAACCATAAATAAGACGAAAAGACAACCCTGAGAATGGGAGAAAATATTTGCAAATGAAGCAACTGACAAAGGAGTAATCTCCAAAATTTACAAGCAGCTCATGCAGCTCAATATCAAAAAAACAACCCAATTGAAAAATAGGCAGAAGATCTAAATAGACATTTCTCCAAAGAAGATATACAGGTTGCCAACAAACACGTGAAAGGATGCTCAACATCACTAATCATTAGAGAAATGCAAATCAAAACTACAATGAGGTATCACCTCACACTGATCAGAATGGCCATCATCAAAAAATCTACAAACAATAAATGTTGGAGAGGGTGTGGAGAAAAGAGACCCTCTTACACTGTTGGTGGGAATGTAAATTGATACAGCCATTATGGAGGTTCCTTAAAAAACTAAAAATAGAACTACCATATGACCCAGCAATCCCACTACTGGGCATATACCCTGAGAAAACCATAATTCAAAAAGAGTCATGTACCACAATGTTCATTGCAGCTCTATTTACAATAGCCAGGACATGGAAGCAACCTAAGTGTCCATCGACAGAGGAATGGATAAAGAAGATGTGGCACATATATACAATGGAATATTACTCAGCCATAAAAAGAAACGAAATTGAGTTATTTGTAGTGAGGTGGATGAACCTAGAGTCTGTCATACAGAGTGAAGTAAGTCAGAAAGAGAAAAACAAAGACTGTATGCCAATACACATATATGGAATCCAAAAAATTAAAAAAAAAATGGTTCTGAAGAACCTAGGGGCAGGACAGGAATAAAGAAGCAGACACAGAGAATGGACTTGAGGACACAGGGAGTGGGAAGGGTAAGCTGGGACGAAGTGAGAGAGTAGCATGGACTTATATATACTACCAAATGTAAAATAAATAGCTAGTGGGAGGCAGTCACATAGCACAGGGAGATCAGCTCAGTGCTTTGTGACCACCTAGAGGGGTGGGATAGGGAGGGTGGGAGGGAGATGCGAGAGGGAGGAGATATGGTGATAAATGTATATGTATAGGTGATTCACTTTGTTATAAAGCAGAAACTAACACACCATTGTAAAGCAATTATACTCCAATAAAGATGTTAAAAAAAAAAAGGAAAAAAGAGTCATGTACCACAATGTTTATTGCAACTCTATTTATAATAGCCAGGATGTGGAAGGAACCTAAGTGTCCATCGACAGAGGAATGGATAAAGATGTGGCACATATATACAATGGAATATTACTCAGCCATAAAAAGAAACGAAATTGAGTTAATTGTAGTGAGGTGGATGGACCTAGAGACTGTCATAGAGAGTGAAGTAAGTCCGAAAGAGAAAAATAAATACCGTGTGCTAACACATATATATGGAATCTATATATGTATATAGTGTATATGTATATAGTATATACATATATACACTAATATGTATAAAATGGATAACTACTAAGAACCTGCTGTATAAAAAAATAAAATTCAAAAAAAAAGAAGAAATATTTTAGCCCTCTTTTGCTGTGTATTACTAACTGCCCTACCCGCAACTCTCATTTCCTTTAGTTGTAGAGGCTCTTGTGACTGCTTCTCTACATGTGACTGCCCCTTTTTTTTTAAAAGTCAGTGCTTCTGTGATGTTTCCCCACCTCCTGTTAACATTTCTATTTATTCACTCTTAAAGCCACAAAATGCTAGCTGATCAATTGAAAATTATTGTTTATTCCTTTAGTATTTGTGCTAACTATAAATGTACCCTAGGCATTTTAATTTCAGTTTGGGGGCTTATTTTGGAGAATAATTGTTATTTGGTCAGAATTATATTTGCATCTTATTTTTTTCTTTATTCTTAAATCTGATTTTATGATTGAAGACAAAGTCATCTTTTTTTAAAATTAATTAATTAATTTATTTTGGTTGTGCTGGGTCTGGGTTGCAGCAGGTGGGCTCCTTAGTTGTGGCTCGCCAGGTCCTTAGCTGCAGCATGTAGGCTCCTTAGTTGCGGATCCAGGGCTCCTTAGTTGTGGCATGAGAACTCTTAGTTGAGGCATGCATGTGGGATCTAGTTCCCTGACCAGGGATTGAACCCCGAACCCCTGCATTGGGAGCACAGAGTCCTGTCCCCTGTGCCACCAGAGAAGTCCCCAGAAGGTCTTCTTAAAAGATTGCTTTCCTCCATAAAAATATTTATTTTAGCAAGAGCAAATAAAGATTTAAATGAGAGGAGCCTCCAATTGACCTTCAACGGATGGTCACAATAAAATTAAAAAAAAAAAAAGGTTCTGAAGAACCTAGGGGCAGGACAGGAATAAAGATGCAAATGTAGAGAATGGACTTGAGGACAAGGGGAGGGGGAAGGGCAAGCTGGGACAAAGTGAGAGAGTAGCATTGACATATATACACTACCAAATGTAAAATAGATAGCTAGTGGGAAGCAGCCGCATAGCACAGGGAGATCAGCTCCGTGCTTTGTGACCACCTAGAGGGGTGGGATAGGGAGGGTGGGAGGGAGATGCAAGAGGGAGGAAATATGGGGATATATATGTATGTATAGCTGATTCACTTTGTTATAAAGCAGAAACTAACACACCATTGTAAAGCAATTATACTCTAATAAAGGTGTTAAAAAAAAAGATACAATCTGTGTCTGAGAGAAAGGTCACAATTAATTAATTAATTTAATAGAATTTTATTTATTTATTTATTTTTGGCCACGTTGGGTCTCTGTTGCTGCATGAGGGCTTTCTCTAGTTGTGGCGAGTGCGGGCTACTCTTTGTTGCGGTGTGTGGGCTTCTCAGTGCAGTGGCTTCTCTTGTTGCAGAGCATGGGCTCTAGGCGCATGGGCTTTAGTAGTTGTGGCACATGGGCTCAGCAGTTGTGGCTCGCAGGCTCCAGAGCACGGGCTCAGTAGTCGTGGCACACGGGCTTAGTTGCTCCGCATGTGGGAACCACACGTGCACATGGGATCTTCCTGGACCAGGGCTCGAACCCATGTCCCCTGCATTGGCAGGTGGATGCTTAACCACTGCGCCACCAGGGAAGTCCAATAATTTAAAAGTTAGACAACTCACCCACTATTTTGCTCAGGAAGAGCAAGATGCTGTAGTATATGCCGCAGATTAGGATTACCAGGTAAAATACAGGACACCCAGTTAACTTTGAATTTTAGTTAGTGAATTTTTTTTAGTATAAGTCTTTGTCCTATGCTAAATTCACTTATCTGAAATTTAAATTTAACTGTGCATCCTCTATTTTTATTTGCTCAATCTGGCAACACTACCCCAGAGAGAGTGTGAGATGGGAATCTTCATTTATTCAGTCAGCTTCTGTGCCCATGGGGTAAACAGCTTGCCTCTCTGGATATGACTGTTGTTAAAGATGCATACAACATGGCCCCTTGACTCAGGACAACTACATCAGCTAGTGTTCAACTGAAGAAATCTGATCTGCTTTCATGCCGGAGGGGGTGAAAGATTATCTGAAATGGACTTACTAAGAGATGTTGGTCTCTGATGCGGTAACTTTCTTAAGCACTTTTTTCATTTGACATATTAACTAAGCATCTGAACTGTTCTAGTCATTTAGGTCAGAATGAGGAACTGAATAGCTTCTTGTTAGAACAAGGAACTAAACATTCCTGTTCTTGTGATGCCTTCATGCTCATGGGGGGAGATTTTCCATGCCAATTTTAATATCCTTCGTTTTTATTCTAGAGTTGACCTGAGTTAGATGTGACTCCATGTACTTGCTTTATCACACTTGAGTACCTTGTCACTATTTGAATACATCTGCTTACTGCCCTGATCATGTTTTCTTATATATTCCTGAGGCAAAATTCTTGCTATGCCAGCATCTCTTATAGTAGATTTCATGAGAAGAGACAGCAGTAAATACTGGTGTAAAAGAGAGAAAGCTTTCAGGACCATGATTCTCCTGAGAACTTTTCGTTTCTTGGCAAGTGTGCATTTCTGTATGTGTGTTTTTGTGAGTGTATCTGGGTGCACAGATGATGTGTCTCTTGAAAATGTCAGGTGTACACAGACTATCTCCTTTCTGAGTGAACCCTAATTTTCAAAAACATTTTCTTGACCAGTTTAGTCGCAAAAGCAAACACTTGAAAGAGTCCAGTAACAACTTCTTGGGCAGAAAAGATGGCCCCTGCTCAGAACTTGGTTCAGCGGCAGACACTGAAATGTGGCTTGGCTCTGTCCCTTGGCTTAGTACTAGGGTGTTATGTTCCACTAGAGGCCCTGGTACCTTTTCAGAAAGGCACCGAATCAGGCACAGACTTGCTGGCAGCCACGGCAGAGGGATTTTACTGATCCATGCCCGGATCTCAGGAGGTAACTGGCAAGAGAGAAGAAAGCAAAACAAGCAGCCAAATCCCTATACACCTTATAAATTTGACTTGGAAATTTTGCCTCAAGGCTGTCAAAGAGCAGGAATAACGATTTCACTTTCTCCAAGGTCAGTTCTTGGGCATTGAGTCTTTAATGTAGGAAAAAAATATATCCAATTATCTGATTATCAACTTTTTTTTTTTTTTAAGTCTTGCCATTCCCAGGTTCAAGTGACTCTGCGCCTTGAAAATAAATTTAGATTATGCCACTCCTGGCCAAAAACGATGCCTTCAGGTCACATGACTTGCTTCCAAGTTAGGGGCAAAGCCTTGAAATCATGTGCATCTACTTTGCTGTAAGACATTTCTTTGATAATTTGAATCTCTTCTGCCAGGGATAAGTCGATTTGTCTCCATTCTGTCTGAGGTTGTGAAGCTGGGATTCCACTGGCGATATGGAATGTAGATTAGGTTCTGCTTGGCTTCTAACTAAACCAGGAGCCATTAGAGAGTAATCTGGGTACAGCCTCTTGCTGCCCCCTGGTGGAGAGGTGGGTACTGAGTAAGCCATAACTGTGGACTGTGGATTTCCTCAGCAAATGCTGTTAAGGTGTCTGTGTAAAGGTCCGTGGGGAATAATTACACTTACAGCTATTAAGTTATACTCTATTGTGAAGCTGTTATAATAAAATATATATTGAATGGAGTTCTGATTTCTCAATAATGGGTGCTTTAATTCCACTCTTTTTTTACTTCTGTTTTTTGGGAACTCATTTCTCATCTTTTTTTCTCTAAACTCTTCCTTTTCTTCAATCATCACTTCATGTATCTTTAGATAATTATAAGATTCTTGTAAGGGGTTATCTTTACACATTTCCATAAAGTGAAAATCAGCATTTGACCCAAGAAAATTGTAATTCTTATATACTCCAGATCTTAAACTGGGATTTATACCTATACATTCAGATCAAAATCCAAACCAAAATTCACTTCAGGAATTCAAATGAAACATGTTAGTCTTATATCTTCTGAAAGTTCCTGAGTACAAGTCAGAGGCTGTCTCCTTAAGGCTTTTGCGTGCAAATTACATTTTGAAAGAAAATGTTTGTTTTTTTAACAGCCCTAAAAATGCCAACATTTTCAAAAAGTATAGTCAGGTAGAAGCATGCTTTTTAAATTAAAACCTGTGACAGGATGCCTTTTAGAATCAAGGAAAATTTTTGGAGACTATCATATGGGTTATTAACACATTATGCATATGTGTGCCTAGCCTTTCAAATGTGTTCCCGTGACTTCTAGAACTATTGTGTTTCTTGAATTAAGAAATTCTTGATGCCAGGCTAGTATTTGGTTCTTATTGAAAGACTTTTTTATTCATTACTTAATTCATTCAGTATTTATTCAACAAGTATTTACTGAGCACCCATGTGCCAGCAGGAGGGAGGATATACATCCCTGCATGAAAGTGCTTACAGAACTCGGTACAAATGTCTCAAGAACAAGGCAGACTGTGGGCAGTCAGTATCATAAGAGAGGTAGAGAGAAAGTGAGATGGGAGTTCAGAGATGGAAGAGATAAGTTCCAGATTTGGGGGGAGGTGAACAAGGGGCATCGGAAGTAGGAATTAAAGGATGAAGAGGATTTGTACATAAAATTATTCTAGATGACAGGAATTTATTCTAAAGGAATTTATTTGGAAATTTATTCTAAAGGAAGAATTTTTCTCAGGAAAATAAATTATACACAGCTAATATGTGCCATGGAAATGACTTTCACCCACTCAGGTGACTTTTGAAATGTAAGAATTATTAACAGTTCAAATACTGTCAATTCTTGATCAACCTCTGTCCTTTATGTATGAGAAAAATTCTGCTCTCTTCCTCAAAATACTCTGCTCTCTTCTGACCAAAAACAGTAAAACAGGATAGGAAGAATAACTCTTTTATTCCTTTTCTCTGTCCCTATCTTTTCCTTAACTCACCAAAGCTATTCATTTGATAAATACTGTGCACTTGTTATATGCCAAATACTCTGCTAGGTCCTGGAGGCAGCAGTTAACAAGTATACATGATCCTTTTTCTGAAAAAGCTTTTACTGAATGGAGACAGCCAGTGAAGGGATTCACCTCAGGTGAGGGGAGGATCGCCTTACGCATTGTAACTGGAGGAATGGAAGATAGGATGGTGGAGGCACAGGTTAAACTTGTAGGTTTGGCATTAGTAAGTTGAGAGAGTTCTTGTCTGAGGACGTGAGTTTTTTTCCCCATAATTACAGAAAATTCAGAGAGTGGAATTAATAAAGGGTTGGACTTTGGCTAGGCAAAAGTGATGGAAGTAACAGGGAGAGAGGATTGGTAACGTTGGCGTGCAATGGACTGGGAGAATCTAAGCTGTATACAAAGAAGGGTACTGATGTGAAGACAGTAAGAGGTTAAGGACTGGTGATCCAGTAAGGTTTAAGATCAGATTTATAAGAAATAACTTGAGTAAGAAAGTTGAAAAGATAGGACGCTATCATCAGAAAGAAAAATGTCTGAATTTATGATATCAGATATGGAGTAATTCTGGATGATGGCAAGATTTGGGATATGATTTGAGAGCACGTGACTGAAGTGAAGTGAATGTGAAGGTTACTGGAGCTGAGGACAGTGAAGTAACTGGGATGACAGAGGACTTGGGATGGAGAGGAACTAAAGTATTCAAGATCACTACGTCTATGAAGGGGAAAGTGAATGGGAAAAACATCTTTTCCCCATCTTAGGAGTCCCTAGCATTTCTCCCATCATCCTAATCTGACACCCCACCACTGTATCTCCCTCAGAATCCTGGTTCTTAATGTGATCATGCCACATGGGGACCCCTGCCCAGGCCTAGAACCCAGCTCTCCCCTCCACCTTCTTACTCCCGCCATGCCAGGGGCTCACTGCTGAGAGATCCCAACTCCCACTTCCCACCTAGTAGAGAAACTCGTTCTGGGAACAGGCAGGATGTAAGCTCCCACTCTGAGTGCCAGAGCTTGTTGGGGGTGAGGGTGACCCAAGCTGAGGGAAGATGTGCTCCTGCTGTTTTAATCTTGATGGTGGAAAGCACTTTTCTGTAACAATCCTGGAATCCATAGTTGTCCTCTATAGAGCCAACGGCTGGGACATCATTGGCCGGAACCAATCACATGAGTGATTGGAGGAAAGTGGCTTTGGGGGGCTGGCTCTTGTTCCTCATCATCATGTTTTACATTCACTTTATGGGCGAAGATGTTCAGTTTCAAACAATGCACTTGGAAATGGCTTTTCTAAATTAGGAATTGTCTGTATTAAAATTGTATGTTGGTCCCTAAATACTTCAGAAAACAGAGTGGCAAAAGTAATGCTATCTATCAATGGGCAATTTTTCTTTACATTTCTATGAGCTTCTAGGAGTTGACAGATTGATCGTCAGCAATGATGCTAAAAGAGTGCTTTGAGTTTATAATTTAGATATTTTAACATTTAAAAGTATTATTTATTATGTTATGGAGGTCATTTGTGTTCACTGAATACAATTCTGAAAATGAAAAGAATAGAAGATAAAACTTTTGTACTCTCACCAACCAGAAATAAAAATCATTAACATCTTGGTACCATTTTCACTCCAGATATACATTTCTCTTTGCCCCTTCCCCAACTTGGAGTCATATAAAGTTTTGTAATGCCTTCCATTCATTTAATATAATGTGGGCATTTCCCTGTGCCATTGCCTATCTTTAAAAAATGATTGTGGCAGAGTCTTCTAGCTGTTCATCAAAATCCATTTCCTTCTCCTTGGGCATGCAGCTAGACTACATTTCCAGGCTCCTTTGCAGTTACGTGTAGCCACAAGAATAGGAATGCATGTGATGTGTGCTATTACTGGGCCAATGCTTTTAAGAGGCAGGTGTATATCCTTTATGTTATCTTTTCTTACAGCTAGATGTAGATGATGACAAGGCCCTAGGGGAATTCAAAGTCAAAGGATGGAAGGAGCCTAAATTTTTGAATAATCATGTATTGAACACAATGTGGGTGAGAATAAACATCTATTGTACTTGAACCATTATATATTTGGGGGTCTGTTTGTTACAGCAATTTTGCCTACTCTGTTTTTCACTGTATGGATGTACCTTAATTTTTTAAGAGATATGTTTCTTGTTAGCCTGTAATAGGTTATTGAAAATGGACCCAGTGACTGAATTGGGTCTCTCTGTGTCCACACCTCTTTGCAATACGTCTTTACTGCTTTTTCCAACAAGAGCTTGTGTTTGTTTCCCCATTTTTTGAATCTACTCTGCCCTTCTGACTTGTTTTGACCAATAAAGTGTGATGGAAGTGGCATTTGGGGACTTCTGAGTTCAGACTCTAAGAGGCCGTACAGCATCTGCTTTTGCTCAGGGTGGATCCATCTGCTGCATAAAGAAGTCCAGGTTATCCTACTGGAGAGGGAGTCTACATGGGGAGATGGGTCCTAGAGGATAGATGGCATGTGGAGAGAGAAACCACACAGAGGAGAACCAAGGCCCCACACATATGTGTGAGCCCAGCTAATGCCACGGAAAAAGAGAGACCCAGCCATCCCAGTTCACCCTCAGTCATTTGAGCCATCCCAATGGAAGTGCCAGACTTGTGAGTGAGGCCATTGTAGGTCCTCTAGACCCAGTAGAGCCCTCCCAGCCAACACTATGTGGAGGAGAGACAAGCCATCCTTTCTGAGCTCTGTCCAAACTCCCGACCCACAGAACTGTAAGTAATAAAGTGATTAAGTCGTGACTATGTTGACTAACCAGCAATAAAAAACTGATACATGGATACTTATATGTTTCTAAAGTTTTGTTCCTGTAAATGACACTGATAAGCATCTTTGTACCAGCTTCCTTGTTCATCAAGAGATTTTGTGCTGCTGAACTTAAGTCTGGAAATTGAGTAAGGAGTCATGTCTCCTCTCCATTTTGGTGCTCAGATTAGGTTTCTGGTCCCTGCTATATAAATGAAGTAATATTTTAATAGGCTGCTATCTATTCAATTCCTACAGGCACCACGATCAATTAGCTACTACTAAAGATTCCTGCTAGTCAAAATATTTGGTTAACATTTTGTCTCTATTGCCCATTAAAGTAAATGCACTAACCTTGTCTCTTGCCTCTTGTAGTTGATTATTGCCACTTGGCCTTTGTCATTCTGGGAGCCCATCGTTTTCACTGAAATCATGGAGCCGATTTCAATGGCGGTATCTCCTACCATCACCATAGCCTACAGAAGACAGCCATCACAGAACTTTGTGAGGACACAAAAGTAGCCCATCATTAATGCCTTTCTCAGTGCCTCAGTAGGGTGAGTGACCTCTCAAAGGACACAGTTGGGGGTGGGTGGGTGTGTAAGTCAGATTATATATGCACCCCATCATTCCAATCTCTCTGAGTCTTTGACTCCTTCTACATTGTGCCAGGAAAAATCTGGTATTTTACCTTCAGTGAGTATAGGCTATAGTTGAGTTCAAGTTTCAAGCAACCAAGAAAATCATTAGACACACTTCTAACTGTAAGATCTTTTTAATTTTTTTGGTTGCACCACGCGGCATGCAGGATCCTAGGTCCACGACCAGGGATCGAACCCGCACCCCCTGCAGTGGAAGTGTGCAGTCTTAACCACTGGACCACAGGGGAAGTCCCTAACTAAGATCTTTAGTAACTGTAATAATGACCCATTATCAATACATTTGGTCTAATCCAGTGTTTTATATTCCTTCCTCTTTTAGTCTAATAACTTAAAATCCACTATTATTTCCATTTCTGTCAATTAGCAACATTTTGCAATTATTTTGGAGTAAACCATCTCCTTCCATGTCAGACTTTGTACTTGCCCCCTTGGAGCAAACTGAGATCTGAACTGGGTTAGCTCTAGAGGTGATGAGAAGTAGCTGGAGTGGGTCTTGAGGTTATTATGGAGTCTCAACACAAGTTCCCTCAGACACAAGAAGGCAAGCAACTCCAAGGTTCCCAGCTTTTCCCAAGTCAAACTAGATGGTTCCTATTCCAAGTCTCAGAGTTATTCTTACCAGTCAGTGCCCTAACTTTCACATACAAGATTTTCAAATCTATGAATTCAATTTTGGTTGAAATTCTGTAACCCACAAAATTAAATTCTGGGACAAGGTCAGCCCTGCAGCTTTAAGAAATAGGTGATTCTTTTAGAGCCACTATAGAAACTGATTCTCTGTGACTTGAGCTAAGAGTTAATGATCTGAGCTTGTCACTTCTTGTAGAAGCATCATTGCTATCGTAACGGTCATCTGGTCCCTCTTAGGGCCACAGAAGGCATTTCATCACAATCAACCACAGGTGATTAAGTATGATGCCACAGCATATCATGGATACTCAAATCCCATTTCCCCTTGCTAAAGAGATCACTATTGTGTTCAAAGCTAAGGATAAGCTCAGAGCAACCCCATTTTGAGGGGCTGTTTCTTAGGACCACTTCTTGTTTAAGAATCATGTTAGTAAAACAGACTCATACTAAGTATTTCACCAGAGAGAATTTAATATAATGAACTGGTTAAATAGATGTTTAAGAACTTAAAAGCATACATGCAACACTGAGGTAACACAGAGATAACTGCTGAAAGCAGTTACAAGCCCTGGAGCTGGGGAGACAAGGAGAAGACTAGAATTTAGATTGTTGGAGGAAGTGATCTGCAGAACTGGGACTCAGATCTTTGACAAAAGAACATCATCCAGGTGCTGTTAGTACCTTAGAGGGGTCAGTTAGTTCTGCCAGTGTGTAAAAATGAGTCAGGGACTAGAAGCAACGGTCATTGCCTGGGATGAAGAGCTGTTGCCTGGCAACACTACCAGGAATAAGAAAACAAACAGGAACTTCTCTCCTCCTCCTGCCTTCCAATCTCCCTCTAGTGGTCCATATGGGTATAACCACCAGCCGGCAAACACCATGTGGTTTTGCAGAATCCCAGCCCCGCATCACAGAGCAAAGTACAGAAGCATGAGATTAGAGCTGAAAGACCGTAAGCTGGATGGGCCAAAAACTGTATGTCTCCGAATATGCTGGTGTATGCACGCACACTCACACACACACACACATCCTAAGAGTCTGATACACACTTAACGTTAAAAATAATTTTTTCTCATTACAATAGCAACATGTATTTCTTTCCTTTAGAAAGTACAAATAAGCTCATAGAAGGAAAAAAGATCCATCCTACTGCTGAAAAGATAATCTTTGTTAACACCTTCATTTAGATCCTTCCAGACCTTTTTCTCTATGTGTGGAGGTATATTTTTGCATGTAATCACAGTGTACATAGAGTTTTCTAAACTGCTTTAGAAAACACCTTAATGTATGGTAAACAATTGCACACATCAACACATATTTATTTATTTACAACAGTGGATTCCAAACTGTCCCTAGGAAGTGTCTTATGAGGTACTTCTAGGAGCCTGGGCAGGAGGCCTTTATGGGAAGGCCCTGCGTTCTCCTTTGTACCCTTAACCACTACAATTCTGCTTTTACTGTTTTATATATTTGATTTCTGTGTTAAGATTTTGTGGGGGGAAAAGAATTCCACTGCCAAAATATTAGAAAACCACTGATTCATTGTGTGAATATATCATTTTCCATTTTCATGATTACAACAACAAAGGATCACTTTGTATCTGAATTTTTGTCCAAAGTCCTAGTAACATGAGACATGATTTTACTGTCTATATGACAATACCGCGAAATCATTTTAATCTGTATTTTTTGAATTGCTAATGAGATGGACAAAGTTCTGTCTATGTCATGGTCATTTGTGTCTGTGGCAGTCTTTCTTTGCAAATTTGAAATTTTAAAAACGTAGCCGTAAATCCTTACTTTCTCCCTAATATACAGAACACACGCCTCTTCCATATCCCCCAGTTCAAGGAAACTCTGGTTTTAAATATCCACTGCTCGCCCAGAACCCATCTCCCTGCCCTCCCCTCTTGGTAATGATCCTCCTTCACTGACAACATAGGAGCTCCCTCATCTTTCTGTTACCGTACCCCAAATATAGCCATGTCTAAAGCTATCTTGATTTTTCTTCCTGGCTCAGAGGATAAAGGCTTTTTGATCGTTAAGACAACCCCTCTACCTGAGCTCTTGATCCCACCTTTGCTTGTCTCCTCTGGGATGATGCTCACAAACTTTGTTGAATGAATAATGGATCTTTCTTCATCAATTCTCTCACCTTTATCTCTTTAGCAGGTCCAGCTTCTCTCACTCTTTTGGCCCCATTTCTCTTAGCCTGTTCAGGTGATGAAACCACTTTCTGTCTGTGATGGTCAGTTTTATGTGTCAACTTGACTAGGCTGGCGCACCCAGTTATTTAATCAAACATGAGTCTAGGTGTTGTTGTGAAGGCATTCTGTAGATGTGATTATCAACTACAACCAGTTGACTGTATGTAAAGGAGATTATCCTGGGTTATCTGGACGAGCCTAATCCAATCAGTTTAAAAGACCTTGAGGGCTTCCCTGGTGGCACAGTGGTTGAGAGTCCGCCTGCCAATGCAGGGGACATGGGTTCGTGACCCGGTCCGGGAAGATCCCACATGTCAAGGAGCGGCTGGGCCCGTGAGCCATGGCCGCTGAGCCTGCGCGTCCAGAGCCTGTGCTCCGCAACAGGAGAGGCCACAACAGTGAGAGGCCCGCATACCGCAAAAAAAACCCAAAACCAAAAACAAAAGACCTTGAGAACAGAACTGTGGTTTCCCTGAGGACATGAAGGAGAAGAAATTCTATCTGTAGACTGCAGCTTCGGCTCCTGCCTGAGTTTCCAGACTGCCATTTACAATGGCCTGCCCTATGGACTTCAGACTTGACTATTCAACCCCTACAGGCATGTGAGCCAATTTCTTTTCAAAAGTGTATATATATATGTATATATATATATCGCCTACTGGTTCTGTTTGACTGGTGGAACCCTAACTGATACACTATCATTAAAATTAGAACAAAACAAAACTATACCCTGCTTGATCCTACATCTCTCTGTTATCACATAAACTCGGCCTTCCCTTCTCATCTAAGCCCCTAAAAACGTTATCCTATATTCATCATCTCTACTCCCTCCCTTTGCAATTACCCTTTGAGCTACAGTCCCATTTATTCAACTGGCGAATTGGACATACTCTTGTGGGCAGCCCATGGGCAATCTCAAACTCAGTACATCAAAAGTTATCTCATTATTCCTATTATTTAGGTGTATCTAAATTTGTTCTTCTTTTGGATGCCACATGTCACACTCAAGGCAAAAGTCTGGAAGTCATACTAGACATTTAAATACCTAAGTACTAGACATCTAAATAAGTCATACTGTCCATCTTCAGTGCCACTGTTGGAATTCAGGCCTTCATTATCTCCTGCCTCAGCTTTTGTAACAGATCCCCTTAGGTCCCTTCCTCCAGTCTCATCTCCTTCAAACCTGTTCTCCAGAGTGCTCGGCCTCTGATGCAAGCTGCCAAAATTGCCCAGCCTAAGTCTCAGTGACTCCTTTGTCACCTCCAGAAAGGGATCCCTAAAGCAGACCACCATCACAAGGAGCTTTTAAAAAACCCAGATTAGAGCCCTACTCAGACCTAATGAATAAGAATGTCCAAAGTGGGGCCTGAAAATTTTCTAAATATTTTTAAAAGACTATCCAGGTAATTATGATCAGCCAGGTTTGGAAATCACCAGCCTTCAGGGTAAGTCCAAATTCTGTCCCTGATCTGACACCACTACTCCCAGCTTCATCCCTCAGAACACATCATGCTCCAGCAATACTGACTGAGCCAGGACTAATGATTCTTCCAACTCATGTTGTTTACCATCTCTCTGTCAGGAATGTCTTCTTCCCTTATCTGCCTGCGAAATTCCTACTCGTCCTTCAAAAACTCTATTCAAGCATCATCTAGTCTCTTATTTAGCCAGTAAATATTGACAAACTAGTAAAACTGTACACATTAATTATGTGCAGTTCTCTGTATATCAACTGTACCTCAACAAAGCTGTTAAAGCCTTATTGAGGTCTTACTACACACCAGGCTCTGAGCTAAGCATTGTGATATAGAGATCAGTAAGCTACACTGGTAGTACTGCCTTCAGTCAGCTCACATGCCGTTGGAGGAGACATACAAATATACAAATTAATACAGTACAGTGAGGTAAATTCTGTGAGAGTCTGCGGTAGCCTGAATAATGTCCCCCCCAACAGCCACATCCTAACCACCCAAATCTATGAATATGTTTACTTACATTGCAAAACAGATTGTGTAGATATGATTAAGTTAAAGACTCTGAAATGAGGAGAGTATCCTGGGTTATTTTGGTGGGCTCAGTGTAATCACTAGGGTCCTTTTAAGATGAACGCAGGCAGGAGGGTGAGAGAGAAAGAGAGGCTGGAGGGAGACTGGAAGATGCTATGCTATTGACTTTGCAAATGGAGGATGGAGACATGAGCCAAGGAATGCAGGTGGCCTCTAGAAGCTGAAAAAAGCAAGAAAATGAATTCTCCACTAGAGCCTCCAGAAGGATCCAGCTCTGCCAACTTTAGTTCAGTGAGATCCATTTTGGACTTCTAACCTCCAAAAATGTAATATAATAACTGTGTTGTTTTAAGTGACTATGTTTGTAGTAATTTGTTACAGCAGCAATAGGAGGCTAATACAGAGGCCAGCACAGGGCACTACGGGTGTACATAAAGTCATCTCTACATCAAGCTATGGAGTGGGAATGGGATGCTCAGGAAGAATTACCTAGAGGTGATGACACCAGAGCTGAGGGAGATTGTGTTTCAGGGAAATGGCCCAGATAGAGAAATTAATATGTACAAAGGCACACACAGAGAGCATGCAAAGTGTTTCAGTGTGGCGTGGCTATTTGTATTAAACAGTAAAAATAATATCAACAATACTAATTCTGCTAAGAGTAAATACTGTTTGTATGCCAGACACTATTCTAAAGCACTTTTTAACTGTGAGCACTTTACAAGTTTGTATTATTATCTTCATTTTACCTGTAGGAACACTAAGATTTGGAGGAGTTAGGTAACTTTCCTGAGATCACAGAGCTAGAAAGGGCAGATCTAGAATCAAAACCTTGCTGGTCTGTCTTCAAAACCCACTAACTGCCTCTCTAATACATTGTGCGGGGGGCCTTAAGTAAGCTGGTATCAGGGTAGCTGAAGATAAATGAACTACTAGAAAGATATAAATGCGGTGAGGATCAGGAAAGCTTGGTATATCGTCTTGTTTTGGACACTGACAGAAGATGGGGTTGATGGAGAGTCAGACGGCCTCCAAGTTTCTATGATCGTGGTTTTGCTGCTGCTCCAGGTAGAGCCTTCCTTGACTAACTTAAATTACTTCTGCACACTTTGCAAAAGCCTCTTTATTTCATTTCTTCCTTTTCCGCTAATGGCTGAGGTGGAGATGGGGGCGTATGCACCAACTCAACTGCGGACCTCACTTTCCACATCTGTAAAACACCTTGCAGTAGTACCGAAACTGGCTGTGCTTCAGAATCCCGTGGGGAAGGATAAACACAAGGCGGATTCCTCGCCCCATTCCGAGATTCTGATTGAGTAGTACAGGGATGTGGTTCCCCCAAATTCTCCCAAGTAATTCTGATACGCGGCCAGGTACTAGTGACCAGGGGCTGGAGGACTCTGGGTTCTTCAGGTTCACCGTACTTGGTCCACTATTTCGTGAAGGACCCTCCCCTTTCCCCTCCCGGGCCCCGCCCCCGCCCCACCCCTTGCCCTCTACCTTCCCCTGACGTCGGCTCATCGCCCCTCCTTCGGTCGCTCCACTGGGTCTCGCCCAGGTCCGCCTTTCCCAGTCCCTCTCCTGCCTCCCAAGATGGCTGCGCTGCTGCCGGGCCCGCAGCCATGGAACCGCGTGAGGCTCCCTAAGGCGGGGAGCCGCAGCACAGTGATCGTACAGGACCCCGGCGCGGCGCTGGGTGAGTGAGGCGCCCGCCGAGCGGTGCAGGCTTTTCCGGAGGAGGTGTCAGGCAGGCGCACGTGCGCGGGGTGGGGGCGGGACTTCCGGAACCCGCGGGACGCTGCGCAGGGCCGCGGCCGAGAGAGGCCTGGGCTCTGGAGTTTGCTGGGGAATCTTGCAGGGCATCTGGCATCGCCCTTCCTCGCTGGACCCACCGAATCTACCGCAGGGCCTGGCTGGGGCGCCGAAGGCCCAAGATCCAGCCCCGCATCGAGATGGGGAAAGAGGGCGGACGCAGCTAGCGTCAGGAAAAATTGCTGCTTGGGGACCCTGCGTTCACTCAGGCCACCAAGTGCCGTGGTTACCCCTCAGTCTTTCTCGACCTCTGCCTCTGAGAGGCTGCGGGTCGTCACCCAAGCACTCTGCAGTTAAACCGCAATCTTTCTGGATCCCTCGTTTCTTATCTGTAAAATGGAGTTAGTTTTCCGTATCACCGGGTTGTTGGGAGGATCTAATGATGTCATTTAGGAGAGCGTGGTCTAAAGTGTTCTATCAAGGTATGGTGGCATTGCCGATATTAGGCAGTAGGGCAGTACACGCTGGGCTCAGGAGCCAAATTGCCTGGGTTTGAATCCTGGCTCTTCTCTCTGCTGGAGCTGGGGTGAGGAGTGGGAAATGTCGTTATTTAACCTTTCTGGGCTTAAGCGCATTTTCAAATAGGGATAAAAATAGTACTTGCCTCATAGAGCTGTTCTGATGAAAGAATTAACATTATAGGTAAAGCATTTGAAACAATGCCTGATACAGTAAATAAACACTCAAATGACAGCTGTTATTATTAAATACTTGTAACTTATCTAATCATCACATCCCCCTCCCCATCCATCCATCCTGCTCAGTTTACAGATTAATCTTACCCCTTTAATCGTTTAACAGGATTCTGTTAGGCGTGGAAATTCACCAAGTCTCTCCCCACCCCAAAGGCAGCCCATTCTGGCCTCAAATAGTTCGTATAGTAAGAAAGTTCTCCATGTTGTGTGTAAATCTTCCTTTGTGTTACTGCCATTTAGGATGCTACTGCTACCCTTAGAGCCATAGAGAACACATTTACTCCATCTTCTATTCACAGCTTTTTCAGACTAGGAGGCTGTTACCTTGTTTTACTAAATAAGCACCCCGTGTTCAGTCAGACATTCATTATGTAATATAATTTCCAGCTGTTATAGTGATTTCTCTTCTGAATATATTCTTAAAGTGGTAGAGAAGTATACAACACGTCCCACCTTTAAGGTACTTGAAGTGTTAAGTGTACACCAAATGACTGCAGAGTATTCGTATGAAAGATTATTAAAATCATGATAAAATGTGGTGTAAAGATGTACATTCTACTTTAACACATGTTCTCTTAATGATTTCCTGGACTTGATATCATCTGTCACTGTACGATCACTTCCTTCCTATGTCACTTCTCACATACTTGGAAACATTATGTTCTTACAGGTGAGGCTGATTATGTTAATTTGTTCTTGATTTCTTTAAAACATAAGGAAATATGCTTCTTTCAGTGTATTTTTTATAGAATATACTTAATGTAGAAATGCATATTAAGTCTTACGAAACATCTCTGCTTTAGACCTTTGCATTGCAGCTGTAATTAAAGAATGCTGTCTCGTTACATTGTCACTGAAGAGCCAAATCTTAGATGCAGAAACAGATGTATTATGTGCAGTCCTTTACAGCAATCACAACAGAATGGGCCGCCACAAGCCCCATTTGGCCCTCAAACAGGTAAGGTGGGAGCCCTGTGTTTAATATTCAACATGTTTTGAGTTGATGAAGATGGAGATCACACTGCCATTTAATATTTTGTAACTTAATCGCAGTAACTTACTTGTGATTTATAGGTCACCTTGCAATTGCATGTAGCCTTTTTTTTTTTCTTCCCCTGAAAGCATTTCAAAAAACAATTTAAAAAGGAACTATGTTGGATTCCTTCCCAGTCTTGTTTCTAGTAGGTAGGTAATTTTTTGTTTTTATGTTTACTTTTTATTTATTTATCTTATTATAGGTAATTTTTATGAAAAATTTTCTTCATTATATGCAATCTACAATAAAGTACCTTGCCTCTGCCTAGTTTAAAGATTGAGTACTTTGATCAAGACAGAGTTTTGGATTAAGAAACAATTTTCCTGACCATAAATCCCAAAATCATAAAAAGAACAAAGTTGCAGTCTATTTATTGTGGAGTATATAATCTAATCGGTAATATATTGAATGAGTATATAACAAGTTGTGTAAAGTGGTTTTGTGTAACTTTTGGAGTTTAAGACAAAATTGGGCCCTCCAGCTCAGGGACTACACCACAGAGTAGAGCCTCCTAACCTGAGTTCCTTACGTGTCCATTCATTCATTCATTTTATTAATTCTCCAAGTATTTTTTAAACTTTCTATGTGCCAGGCACTATGCTTCGTGCTAGGTATACAGGATGAAAAAGACAGACATGGTCTCTAACCTTACAGATTCATGCTCTCTGGTTAGTTTTCCACTCCCATTACTTAAGGCAAAAAAGATTAAGATTTTTTCATCAAAGAAAGATTTGGGATCATGGTCTTTCTTAAGTTTTCTTCTCTGGGGCAGCTTTTATCTCCTTCTGAGTCTTTAACGCCAAAACCAAACTTACCATCTCAGATTGAACGTAAGTATTTCTCCTCCCGGCTTCCAAGTTGCGAATAATTATCCGGTCAGAAAAATTTGGTGTTCTGTTTTCTCTGCTTCTTTCTTTTTGTAGCTCTCCTATCCGGCCAACTGATCAGTCAAAACTTTCTCTGCATCTAGTCCCTTTTTAGTTCTGGCTGCCATTTCTTTTTTCAGACCTTGTCAATTGTTAGTTGTCTTGCAATTCTGACTGATCTTTCTTCTTCCAGTCTTTCCTCCACTCTGGCATATTCATGTGTACCAAAGCCAGGTTAATCACCCTAAAACACAGCTTTAAGTTTTAATATTTCTCCATTGTCTCCTGAATAAAGAGGAAGCCTCTTCGGTTAACTTACAAGATCCCCCGTGATCTGGCCTCTTCAGTTTTCCTTAACTCAGGCTTCTCTCTGGTCTTCATCTTCATATATTTTGTATTTCAGATGGGCTGAACTCTTCGTGAGTCCTCCTACTCACCACATTCATTCCCTCCTCTGAGCCTTTGCTCACCTGGTCCTGTATGTTTACAATGCCCAATCCCTCTATCACTTGATCCCTTATGTCTGTGGCACTTACAGACTGTTGAAATTTAGTACTTAATAATTTACTATCTTGTTTTAATAGTTTCACTATTAGAAATCATGTTGCTTCAGAAAAAATATAATCTTGAGAATAATCTTATACTTACCTTGGTCCCCTTTATAGCATCAAGCACATCCTGGCATGTAGTACAATAAATTCTTAGTCATAACATGATTTGAGAAATTTATTTGGCTGGATAAATTTGAAAATTTTAACCAGAAGCAATTGCTTTGGGCTATGGGTTTCTTTACCCTTAAAAAAAGGTATTCTTTGGTATTCAGTGTATTTCCATACTTTGAAATTTTGTATTTCTTTGTTTTCCTGGTCACATCAGTGGCTTTGTCTGTGTCACACATGAGCTGCTCTTCCCCTTTCAGGTTGAACAATGTTTAAAACGCTTGAAAGACATGAATTTGGAAGGTTCAATTCAAGATCTCTCTGAGTCATTTTCTTCTAAGTAAGTGGTCCAGTTGCTTTGTAATGGGCTTTTTGGTGGGCTGGGAACCCAGTGTCTTGCTGTGACCTTGCTTTAGACTTTCTTCACTTATTGTTAGAATATAAACAATTATACCTTAGCTGTACAAATTTTGTTTCAATAAAAGGCCCCTGGTATTTTGTGGTAATCTCCCTCTGTCGGCCAGTGGGAGGGAATGATGTGACATTGAAATCTGGGTCATGGTAGATTATTCTGAAACATAAGTGTCAGTCAACTTCAGTGAGTCATTATTAAACATAACTACCTCAAATTGAGCTTAAAGCAAGTCTGCACTTGAAAATTGCTATATAAGTGCTTTATATTTAAGAATGAAAGTAATGTACTTTTCTGTTTTTGCCAAGTGAAAATCAGCCTGTAAATACCAAAGCATGTGTCGTCCCTAGCCAACCAGTGGTGGAACTGGTGTTGATGAAGATTTTGGGAGCCTGCAATTTGCTACTTCGCTTGTTGGACTGTTGCTGCAAGACATTTCTGTATCCTTGAATCAGCTAAAGTACCTTCTTCTGAATTGGAATTGTTGGGATATATTTAATAGTATTTCTGTTTGAAAGCTAGGGAGTCTGTAGGAGTTATAACTTATGGGAATTCTTAACATTTTGCTCTTTGGCTTCCTTTTCCTGGGATTTGCCTGATATAGCCATTGCCAGAGACTTCTGTCTCTACCTAGTATGTATTCTCCTAAGGGCACTGACTGGTAGAAATTCTTAATCTTAGAAACTAAATTTATATGAGACCTCTAGCGGAGAGTGTATTACTTTATTTTTCCTCTAGCAGAGTGTATATTACTTTGTTTTTAAGCTTCCATGATTTAAATAAAACATGTTTTAAGGTTTTAGTTCCTTCAAGAAAATTCTTTCTACTTCCAGTCTGTTTTTTTCACAAATGTAACTTAAAAAAACCTAAATTCCTTTGATTCTGTTTTCCAATTTTAACTTGATTCTCCAGCTTGACTGTGAAACATCTAGGTTTGCAAGAATTCATTATTTTAAACCTTGTGATGGTTGGGCTGGTGAGCAGGTTATGGTATGTATGTATGTACCTTTGAAATCCTTCATTTCTCTAACTCAGACTAAGTTTCTTATTAGTAGTTTTCATATTTGCTTTCCCATGGGATGCTGAAGGTGCAGGAATTCTGTTTCTTCATTTGATCAGAGTTTATTTGGGGTAGATTGGGAAGATAAGTGTTGATGGTTATGTCAAAGGATTAGGCTTTGAATCTGAATCCATGAGATCACCTCAACACTAAACAACTAAGCAAATGAATTCCTAGGATTAGCAGCTGGAATTTAAAAAAAAAAGGTTCCTCTAATCATTCAGCAGCTGGGCCATTTAAAATGAAGGTGTTCCTGAGCAGTCTGTATCATTTGTTTCTGCCATTAGGTTTCTAACTTTTAATGGCAGTGACCTTGCTTATGTTTTCTAGATTCCTTTCTTCCACCTGAACCACCACTGCTTTTTAAGCCATAGTTAGTTGATGTAAAGAACACTGATAATACTAGTTGCAAACCAAAGAGCCCTTCCCTTGCATCTCACAATATATATTATGAAACTTATTTGATGGATAATTGGATTCAAAATCTGCCCATATTTATAAGGAGACCTATTTTGGGCCATTTTAAACAACTGGGGTGATTAGCTCTAATTTGAATGAAAACCAAAAAAAAGAGAGAGAAAATTCTCTCTAAACCTTGCTTTGATATCTTAACCTGGATATCTCAAGTACTATTTCCAATCATCTTATTTTTTATTCTGCTTGTTTTTAGCACTAACAGTGTTAGAATTACTAATCATATTATTTTAAAATATCAAACCTTCATTATTCCTATAATGAAAATAGCTTTGCTTTTTGCTGATTATAATAATAATACATGGTTATTTTCAGAAACTTTTAAAAATAGAAAAAATGAAAAGAACCTGAAATTTGCCTAAAATCTCATCATCTAGATAAAACCACACTTAAGATTTTGAGGCACATCTTTTGAGATATCTCTCCATGTAGTACTTTATTTGGTTTTTTTTTTTTTTTCCTGCGGTACGCGGGCCTCTCACTGTTGTGGCCTCTCCCGTTGCGGAGCACAGGCTCCGGACACGCAGGCTCAGCGGCCATGGCTCATGGGCCCAGCCGCTCCGCGGCACGTGGGATCCTCCCGGACCGGGGCACGAACCTGCGTCCCCTGCATCGGCAGGCGGACTCTCAACCACTGCGCCACCAGGGAAGCCTTGACTCTCTTATTATTATGTAATCTGCAAATGATAATTACTAGCTAATTCATGAGATCCTTCTTCTTTCTCTAGGGTTCTCTATAAACATGTTTTAAAAAGGCTGGTTTCTTTATATGAGCCATTGTTTGGATTACTTCAAGAGGTCTCCAGGATTCAACCATTGCCTTACTTCAAAGGTTTTACCTTTCCTTCTGATATTGCTGAATTTTTAGGAGAGCCCTACTTTGAAATCTTTAAGAAAAAAATGCCTACAGCTTTTGCAGCTAAAGGAGTAACTAAACTGCTAAATAAACTATTTCTAACAAAAGAGCAATCACAGAGGTCCAGTGAAGAAACATTACTTAGAATTTCCAAAAAAGCTAAACAAATGAAGATCAATATTCACAATAATGTGGATCTTGGACAGCCAGTAAAGAATAAGAAAATCTTAAAAGGTAATTTGCTTTGATATGGCACGTACTCTAAAAAAAAACAAACAAAAAAACTTTTGAAATTACAATGTAGTCATGCATTGTGTAGGAAGAAATTCAGCATCTTTCTTCTTAATTTTAACTGATTATTCTTAGAGAGGTATGGTAATACCTGTGTTTTCTCAGCTTGAGCATATAAAGTTGTTTCTGTTGTTGCTTCATAGTTCTTTGCTTGCTTAATTCCCTTTGTTTCTCTTGTAGTAATTTGGCAAGAAATTTAGTCATGCACTTAAGAATTTGTTGATTTGAAAATAGTATGCCTAAGTTTTTGTATCTGTGATCTTTCCATCTTCACAGAAAAGTCATCAGAATTTGACGTGAGGGCTTTCTGCAAACAGCTGAAACACAAAGCTATTCAGGTTTGTCTGGCTTATTTTTATTTTTTATTTTTTTGTGGTACGCCGGCCTCTCACTGTTGTGGCCTCTCCCGTTGCGGAGCACAGGCTCCGGGCGCGTAGGCTCAGCGGCCATGCCTCACGGGTGCAGCTGCTCAGCGGCATGTGGGATCTTCCCAGAGCGGGGCACGAACCCATGTCCCCTGCATTGGCAGGCAGACTCTCAACCACTGTGCCACCAGGGAAGCCCTGTCTGCCTTATTTTAATATAGCTTATGATTTCTGCTGATTTGTAGAGTAGATGCCACTTACCAATGGCAGAGACTGAATCTTCTGTTTTTATCCCCAGCTCTAAGAGTAGTGCCATCTTAGTTCTCAGTGTGTGTTTCTGAATGAATAGAGGCATTCCCAAGGGATTTGAGTGCATGTAGTTAATACAGTGCCTTCAGAAACATTTTACTAAGAGTTTTGCTAGAATTTTAAAGTGATCCTAGGATCCATCATAGGAGTGGATTGTACTGCAGCTTAAGAGTATGGGCTTTACAATCAGACAGAAGTGGTTTGAGTCCTGGCTTTGGTTTGTACTAGCTCTGTGACTTATGTAAGTTTCTTGGCCTGTCCATACCTCTGTTTCTAATAACAGTATGTACCTCATAGGGTTGTGCCAGTTTTAGTTCATGTAAAGTATTCAGCACAGAGTCTAAAGTGTGGTAAGCATTTAATTGGTGTTAGATATTGTTAGCTACTTTCATCCTCATTATCGTCATCCTCATCCTTTGTCATGAGGCTTCTATTTCTTTCTTCCTGTCAGCATTCAAGGTTTAACCTGATTCCTCTCCTTGGCCAGTGTCTGCAAATTCTGTTTGTTCTGGACCTGACATGGATAAGTACATCAACGTCATCCTCTTTCATCAGTAACTTCTTGACTTCTTTTACCCTTTCTCTTTTCAAAATTGTTTTCTTCTGGTTTCCTTCATGGGTTATTTCTTCCATTCGATTCAAGAATTCTTAATCATTTCTAACGAGTCAGTACTTTCTTGAAGGCATACAAGGATTCCAGTTTGCATTTATATTTTGTCCGATTCACAAGTTCCAGAGGAAGATATCATCATCATCACACTTACGTTGCATTTACTCTTGGCCAGGCGTTGTTCAAAACACTTTATATGTGCTAACTCATATAGTCCTTGCAAAAGCACTGTGAGGTAGGTGCTATTATTACTGTTGCCATATTTCAGATGAGAAAATTAAGGCACAGAAAGGACAAGAAATTTGCACAGGCCACACAGCAGATATGGGGCAGAACTGGGATTTGAATGCAGGCAGTTTGGTTTCATAGTCTTTGTCCTTTATCATTACACCAGTCCTCCAAATAGCTTCATCAGCTCTCTCTTAATAACTACAGCTCTCTGTGACTCTTGAAACTTTCTGCGGTCTGTCCACCTGTTCCTAGGTGAGCTGTTTCCAACATTCCTCTAATTCATGACCAGTGACTACCATATTTTTAGCATTTAGCACCAATATGCTTAGCTTGCTTTTAGGTCACACTTTTATGGATCACCAACACAAAGTGTTGATAGGTCTCTGCTTTCATATTTTCTACTACTTTATGTTCTTGAGAGTGAGAAATTTGGAAGAAGGTAAGTTTTGAACAGAGGATGGAAGCAGACCTAGTAGGTGGCATATTTCAATAAACAATAAAAGTTGATAAAATTCAAACTTGACTTGATATAGAAAGATGAGGTTGAAGAGACCAAAGGTGCCACATCAAAAGATGGTTGGGTTGGAGTTGGAAATGTTGCTCAGTTAAGCATTTTTAACATACATTCAGCAATCATCCCCATTTTCACAAGTTTTCAATAACATTTATGACCCATCATTGAGGAGGGTGACTCAGGATATAGAAATAAATGAAAAACAAGTTGTGGTAGTCCAGTATTAGAGGAAGAGGGCTCTTCAGTGATTTTTTTTCCCACTAGATAGGCTTTGACCAATACTTAATCATGTGGAGTTTTATTCGTATGTATAGGTTAAATAAATAGATATGTATGCAAATATTTATATTGTTACCTGTATACAGCTGAATTCAGCTATAGATGGGATCTGTTGTAGCACAGAGGGGAAAAAATCTTGTGTTAGGAGCAGTGAATAAAAACATTTTTAAGAAAAAGGAAGGGAATTCCCTGGCCATCCAGTGGTTAGGACTCTGCGCTTCCACTGCAGGGGGCACGAGTTCAATCCCTGGTTGGGGAACTAAGATCCCACAAGCCGAGCAGCACGGCAAAAAAAAAAAAAAAAAAAAAAAAAAGAAAAAAGAAAGGAAAGTGTAGTGAGCTGAAAAAACTTTTTTTCCTTCTTTTAAAAAGACATGTTTTCAAATTTTTATAGTCTGTGAGTCAACTTCTCTCTGTTGTTGTATAAGTCAGTAACAAATCCAATATATTTTTCTCATCGTTCCATATTTCAGGAGAACAGTTTTGAGTTTAAGTGTTCTCAATCCAAACTAAAGGCAACCAAACATTCTTCTTGGAAAACAATAGGAACTCCCTGTGTAAAAAGTCTTGTGCAAAGATTCCGAGAAACTGAGACTTTCGTACAACTTTCTGAAGAGATCCAAATGGCAATTCTGTGGTGTAGGAGCAAAAAACTCAAGGCTCAGACCACCTTTCTGGGTAATAAACTTCTTAAAAGTAACCGGCTTAAACATGTGGAAGCTCAAGGCTATAGGTAGGTACATCACAAAAATTGTATTTCTTTACTTTTTCTATTATCATTTAGGGCAAAAGTGTATATATTCAAGTTAGCCTTTTTAATGTCTAGTAGTCTAAAATTGAGATCTACTTAAAGTACAGTTTTGTTAAACCTATTACAGTACAGTACTATATAGTCGATTGTGTTAGTTGGGTACCTAGGCTAACTCTGTTGGACTGACGAACAAATTGGACTTAAGAACATGCTCTCGGAATGGAACTCGTTTGTATGTAGGGGACTTACTGTATCTATTCAGGGCTTTATAATGGTTCCCGTGGGTGAATCACAGTCTAAAATTTGTTAAATTTTCTTTAAAAATTTATGGAAAAGATATTCCTATTTTAGTAAAAAATATATATATTGATGGTTTTATAGCAAGTTTTCATTAAAAGCTGTTGGGGAAGTTAAGGATTTTTACATTACATTTTAGAGTAGAAACTCAGCCTAAGATGGAGGTGTTCTGTTCAAGACTGCATGTAAAGTCAGAGGTAGATGAGGCAGAGATGATAATTAAAAGTTAATGCAGAGGGTAAGAAACTGGTAGTTATTTGATTAGACCATTATTTGCACCCCACAAAAATATAGTGTTCTTTCATTCTGCCCTGGTTTGCTGTTTCAGTAATATATTTGTAGTACATTTGAATTTTATTTAATGTCCACAATAACTCTGTGAGGTAGGTAGTATTATTCATATTATACAGATGAGGAAATAGAGGATTTTACTCGGGGTATTAGAGCTGGAGATCTAGAACTCAGTGCAGATCCTCTGATCCTTCTGTTTTCATTTTTCCTATTTCCATTTCAATTGGGAAGTACACCTACCCTCTCCTCAATTAAAGATTACTGCTTATGGTAAGACAAAATGGTTTGGAAACAGAGATCATGAATTACTACATTAAAATTCGCTTCCTCAAAGTTCTATATTTGTTTAAAAAGGAAGAGGGTAGGGTGGGAGACACAGACTCGTGCTAATCTTTTGTAGTCGATATCACAAACAGGCAGTTAGCAGGGTACCGATGTACCTTGTGGCAGTATACCCTATTCAGAAGCAAAACACCTTAAATAACTGGCCATTTGAGTTCCAGATTCCCAAATTTGAAGATGATATATGAATCACAATTAGGGTAGCTCAAGGCTGTCATTATGTCTATGCCAGGAGCCCTGTTTTCTCATTTTACATAAACTCCCTCTTCACTTTTATTCCTTTTTCTTTGTTCATTTCCTGCTGTAATATGAAGCTGTTAATCCAGAAATGGGTTGATGCATCCTAGCAATTTTTCTATTTGTGATTCATCTTTTCCCCAGTTCCATTCCTATTATATTATGAACAGATTAGCAATTATTGGGGAAGAGCTCTGGCACTAAAATATGGAGATATCTCACCATTCAGTTACCTTGCTACTTGTAGGAGCTACTTTACTTTGGAAACATAATGGGGACACATTTGCTCACAATCTAAATCAGAGGGAAGTTGTGCTCTGAAAACACAGACTTGGGTTGAAGCTCCTATTCCCTTATTTTTCCTTATGATTCTGGAGTTGTACACAGGCATAGGACTTATAAATTATATATTTTTCAATTGGAAGTTGGTAAAAAGGAGACAAAAGTTTCTGAGAATGTTTTTCTGCATCTTAACAATCTCCAATTTTTCCTCTCTCTGTCTTAAAGTTTGCCAAAGAAACTAGAGTGCATAAAAACATCAATTTGCAACTGCCTTCTTCATGGCTCAGGTAGCAAAACTTTGAAGAATCATCTGAGACGAAGATCACAGAATAAATTTTCATTGAAACGAAGGAAACCACAGAGAAAGTTGCAATCGACTATTTTAAAGGAAACCCAGCAGCCCCCTCAAGGGACTCAGAGTGCTACCGATATCATTAAAGGGAGACTCTCACACCCTACAGTTCGTACAGCTGATCTCTACCCTAACAATAAGCAAGTGTTGAATAGAAGAGTTTCAAGTCCTGTCATACAAACTAAGGAGAAACAAATTCATGAAAATCTTATAGAAAGCAATGAAAATGAAACTGATTCTTGGACAACGATGCAAATAAATAAACATAATACATCAGGAATCACCAAGGAGACAGATGACATTGATGATATTTTTGCTTTAATGGGAGTTTAGATGCTCATATGTGAGACTTTTAACTGGTTAACCAACTGCTCCACTGTTCTGTTTTAAGTAGAACAGCTGAGATCTGGAAAGATCTGAAAGTACCATTTGGACTCAGAGGAGCTGCTTAAGTGCAACATTGTAGAGCAGTTCATTTTAGTTCAGTAAACACTTGTCATAGCTTTGTGTCATTTAACTGACAAGTATTTGACTAACAGTCAATTTTTGACTTAATTAGGACCTGAATAATTAGGTTTGCAAAACCTACACTGTGCCTTAGGTAAATGGGGAGTGGGGGTGGGGAGTAGCAAGGAATCACCAAAAAGGTCACTTTAGCCTTAATGGCTCCACTGTAGCTAAGTGCTCTTCTGAACACCAAGGTTTGTAGCTTTTAACAGTTGTGCCCTCTTCTGTCTGTTAGAATTATCATAGAAGTTTTGCCACTATTACCAAGGAGTGGTCACAACCATTATTTCACTTCATTTGTTAACCTTACCACATAGGAGGGCATATTAAAATGCTTTTGGAGTTCCACAAAGTTTGTGGGGGCTTTTGTTTATTTATTTGGGTGCTAGTGACTGAGTCCAAATAAAATTTTTTTCAGAAAGGATGTAAAGTGACTTATGGTTATACACAAAGTAGAAGTAGGTGAGAAAGTTAGATGAAAAGATAAAGCTAAGGAGACACAAAATCAACCAACCCAATGAGGCTAAAAATAAATTCATAATTTGGTGCTGATGTCATCTGATTATTTGTATGTTGCTCATACAATTGCTCTGAGAAGGTGAATCTTACATATTTTCAAATAATGATGTGAAGTTTGAGGTATCTTTCAAATGTTCTAGTTTTCTAGAATTAGGTTAATAAGCTATTTGTTCAGCA
>NW_006785848.1:285845-336181 GCF_000442215.2 Lipotes vexillifer
GGTTATAGGCGTTTTCTGTTTATATACAGTAATTTATAGAAAAATGAAACAGTGCCCTAGTATATACTGCATCCTTCCTTTCCTCAGCCATCCTATCATTTTTTAGCATCCTTTTTGTTCTTTATCTGGCCTTGTTCTTTCCTCATCTGCTTTCTGTATATTTTCCCACTTACCTACAATACTGTATCAGAGGTTCTCAAACTGTAGGATGTTTTGAGAATCACTTGGTGGGTTGTTTAAAAATGCAGGTTTTGAGTCCCTTCCAAAGAGATCGATAAATATGGTTAGGGGATAGGACCAGAAGCCTGTATTTTTATTAAGGGGCTCAGGTGATTTTGATCCAAGTAGCCCGAAATGCAAAGTTAGATAAATGCTGGTTTAGCTTCCTTTTCTGAAGCCTTGCTAAATATCCTATTTAATTCAGAATTCTTAATCAATCTCTAGTCACTTTTTATTGTTTATATTTCTCCTGGTTTCCTACCAGGTGGTAGAGCTACTTAGTGCTTTAAAACATGGACAATACCAAGGAAGTCTCATTCATGACAAGTCTAGAAATAGCCACCAGCTTCTAAGATTTAAGGTCAGGTCTTGCATCTACTTTTATTTGCACATGCCTCCACTAGTCGTGTGGAGCTAGTAGGTTTCCCTGGGCTTAGGTCCCTCCATCTTTAGTGGCATTATTTTCTAAGAATCATAAACTTTTACAGCTGGAAGAGACTTTGGAGGTCATCCTTCACTGGAAAAAACAGAGTGGGTCAGTGAATTGTCTAAGGTAAAACTGGATTAGACTATAAGCCTAGCATTTTTTTTCTACTTCATTAATGTTCCTTTGGAGTATGTTTCTTTATCTCCTTCTCCCATCTGCCCCTTAAAATTCTGGGAAAAATGTAAAGAGCTTCATGTGTCCATAAAATGATAATTTATATATAAGGAACATAGTATTCTATATGTTATTTTT
Source organism: Lipotes vexillifer (assembly GCF_000442215.2). NCBI lineage: Eukaryota > Metazoa > Chordata > Mammalia > Artiodactyla > Lipotidae > Lipotes > Lipotes vexillifer. The sequence goes on from NW_006785848.1 coordinate 286,804, forward strand.
TCCAAACAACTTAAATTCAAATATTTTAAATTTTTAAAAGTGAAATCTTAAATATACAAACCCATAACTTATCCAGTAAATTAGATTAGAAAATACTGTTAGCGTCATCATAGTGAATACCAATTTAATCACTTTGGGTGGCATTAAAACACTCTGGTCATTTTAAGAGCAGTGTGGTAGACCTCCCATATGTCACTTCAAATCCTCTTGGCCTCTTACTTGAGCCACTATTATGGCAACCAGTTTCAAGCAGGACTGGGCAACTGCACCTTGCCTCCTGACTTCTGACAGGCTACAGGAACTGCTTGGCATTTGGGCATATACAACTTGGGAGAGGTGTGGTGCCGTCCATTAACCCCCCTTCAAAGACAATTCAGAGGCACATTTAATAAGGCTCCTCAAGATCAAGCCCTAGTACTATGTTGTTTCCAACTCAATGTGTCCTTGATTGGCTCTCCTGCCACCTGTTTCATTTCCCCTTCACTCTTGTTTCCTGGGATCACATCCACAGTAAACTATTGGACGCAAGCTTTTGTCTTGGGCCGTGCTTTTAGGAGAACCAGAACCAAGGCTAAGACAAGCAGTAAAAAAAACACTGGCAGGCAGAAAGATGACTTTTAACAAATTCTGTTGTTACATATTTTACTTGGTGAATGCCTATATTAAAAGGTTTTTTTTAAGTTTATTTTATTTATTTTTGGCTGCATTCGGTCTTCGTTGCTGCATGCGGGCTTTCTCTAGTTGTGGAGCACAGGCTCTAGGTGCGCAGGCTTCAGTAGTTATGAACGGGTTTAGCTGCTCCACAGCAGGTGGGATCTTCCCAGACCAGGGCTCAAACCCCTGTGCCCTGCATTGGCAGGCAGATTCTTAACCACTGCACCACCAGGGAAGCCCTTAAAAGTTTTTTGTTTTTTTTTTAAGCTTAAATCACTGCTGATTAGAATAAACCAGCACAACTAACTATAAAACTGAAAACATATCCAGAATTGAATTTTCTAGAAAAGTCACAAAGCTGTTTTACAGTTAATTTTTTATCCAGTGCTATTGCTGTAACATTTTAATATTCAGCCTCACTTTGAAAAGCTAAGCCACTTATATGAGTAGGTCAGTAGCATCTTCATAAAAATATTTTCCATTAACGTTACTTCAAAGTAAGGCTTTGTCTTTCCATTCTGAATCTTTTTTTTTAAACATCTTTATTGGAGTATTAATTGCTTTACAATGCTGTGTTACTTTCTGCTTTATAACAAAGTGAATCAGTTATACATACACATATGTCCCCATATCTCTTCCCTCTTGCGTCTCCCTCCCTCCCACCCTCCCTATCCCACCCCTCCAGGCAGTCACAAAGCACCGAGCTGATCTCCCTGTGCTATGCGGCTGCTTCCCACTACCTATCTACCTTATGTTTGGTAGTGTATATATGTCCATGCCTCTCTCTCGCTTTGTCACAGCTGACCCTTCCCCCTCCCCATATCCTCAAGTCTGTTCTCTAGTAGGTCTGTGTCTTTATTCCTGTCTTACCCCTAGGTTCTTCACGACATTTTTTCCCCTTAAATTCCATACATATGTGTTAGCATACGGTATTTGTCTTTCTCTTTCTGACTTACTTCACGGTGTATGACAGACTCTAGGTCCATCCACCTCACTACAAATAACTCAATTTTGTTTCTTTTTATGGCTGAGTAATATTCCATTGTATATATGGGCCACATCTTCTTTATCCATTCATCCAATCATGGAGACTTAGGTTGCTTCCAGGTCCTGGCTATTGTAAATAGAGCTGCAGTGAACATTGTGGTATATAACTCTTTGAATTATGGTTTTCTCAGGGCATATGCCCAGTAGTTGGATTGCTGGGTCATATGGTAGTTCTATTTTTAGTTTCTTAAGGAACCTCCATACTGTTCTCCATAGTGGCTGTATCAATTTACATTCCCACCAACAGTGCAAGAGTGTTCCCTTTTCTCCACACACTCTCTAGCATTTATTGTTTCTAGATTTTTTGATGATGGCCATTCTGATGGGTGTGAGATGATATCTCATTGTAGTTTTGATTTGCATTTCTCTAATGATTAATGATGTTGAGCATTCTTTCATGTGTTTGTTGGCAATCTGTATATCTTTGGAGAAATGTCTGTTTAGGTCTTCTGCCCATTTTTGGGTTGGGTTGTTTGTTTTTTTTGTTATTGAGCTGCATGAGCTGCATGAGCTGCTTGTAAATTTTGGAGATTAATCCTTTGTCACTTGCTTCATTTACAAATATTTTCTCCCATTCTGAGAGTTGTCTTTTCGTCTTGTTTATGGTTTCCTTTGCTGTGCAAAAGCTTTGAAGTTTCATTAGGTCCCATTCGTTTATTTTAATTTCCATTTCTCTAGGAGGTGGGTCAAAAAGGATCTTGCTGTGAATTATGTCATACAGTGTTCTGCCTATGTTTTCCTCTAAGAGTTTGATAGTGTCTGCCCTTACATTTAGGTGTATAATCCATTTTGAGTTTATTTTTGTGTACGGTGTCAGGGAGTGTTCTAATTTCATACTTTTACAAGTACCTGTCCAGTTTTCCCAGCACCACTTATTGAAGAGGCTGTCCTTTCTCCACTGTATATTCTTGCATCCTTTATAAAAGATAAGGTGACCATATGTGCGTGGGTTTATCTCTCAGCTTTCTATCCTGTTCCATTGATCTATATTTCTGTTTTTATGCCAGTACTAAACGGTCTTGATTACTGTAGCTTTGTAGTATAGTCTGAAATCAAGGAGCCTGATTCCTCCAGCTCCGTTTTTCCTTCTCAAGATTGCTTTGGCTATTTGGGGTCTTTTGTGTTTCCATACAAATTGTGAAATTTTTTGTTCTAGTTCTGTGAAAAATGCCAGTGGTAGTTTGATAGGGATTGCATTGAATCTGTAGATTGCTTTGGGTAGTAGAGTCATTTTCACAATGTTGATTCTTCCAATCCAAGAACATAGTATATCTCCCCATCTGTTTGTATAACCTTTAATTTCTTTCATCAGTGTCTTATAATTTTCTGCATACAGGTCTTTTGTGCCTTAGGTAGGTTTATTCCTATTTTATTCTTTTTGTTGCAATGGTAAACGGGAGCGTTTTCTTAATTTCACTTTCAGATTTTTCATCATTAGTGTATGGGAATGCAAGAGATTTCTGTACATTAATTTTGTATCCTGCTACTTTACCAAATTCACTGATTAGCTCTAGTAGTTTTCTGGTAGCATCTTTAGGATTCTCTATGTATAGTATGTTATCTGCAAACAGTGACAGCTTTACTCTTCTGATTTGGATTCCTTTTATTTCTTTTTCTTCTCTGATTGCTGTGGCTACAACTTCCAAAACTATGTTGAATAATACTGGTGAGAGTGGACAACCTTGTCTTGTTCCTGATCTTAGTGGAAATGATATGTTTTTCACCATTGAGGACGATACTGGCTGTGGGTTTGTCATATATGGCCTTTATTATATTGAGGAAAGTTCCCTCTATGCCTACTTTCTGGAGGGTTTTTATCATAAATGGGTGTTGAATTTTGTTGAAAGCTTTCTCAGCATCTATTGAGATGATCATATGGTTTTTCTCTTTCAATTTGTTAATATGGTTTATCACATTGATAGATTTGCGTATATTGAAGAATCCTTGCATTCCTGGAATAAACCCCACTTGATCATGGTGTATGATCCTTTTAATGTGCTGTTGGATTCTGTTTGCTAGTATTTTGTTGAGGATTTTTGCATCTATGTTCATCAGTGATATTGGCCTGTAGTTTTCTTTCTTTGTGACATCCTTGTCTGGTTTTGGTATCAAGGTGATGGTGGCCTCGTAGAATGAGTTTGGGAGTGTTCCTCCCTCTGCTATATTTTGGAAGAGTTTGAGAAGAATAGGTGTTAGCTCTTCTCTAAATGTTTGATAGAATTCGCCTGTGAAGCCATCTGGTCCTGGGCTTTTGTTTGTTGGAAGATTTTTAATCACAGTTTCAATTTCAGTGTTTGTGATTGGTCTGTTCATATTTTCTATTTCTTCCTGATTCAGTCTTGGCAGTTTGTGCATTTCTAAGAATTTGTCCATTTCTTCCAGATTGTCCATTTTATTGGCATAGAGTTGCTTGTAGTAATCCCTCATGATTTTTTTTATTTCTGCAGTGTCAGTTGTTACTTCTCCTTTTTCATTTCTGATTCTATTGATTTGAGTCTTCTCCCTTTTTTTCTTGATGAGTCTGGCTAATGGTTTATCAATTTTGTTTATCTTCTCAGAGAACCAGCTTTTAGTTTTATTGATCGTTGCTATTGTTTCCTTCATTTCTTTTTATTTCTGATCTTTACGATTTCTTTCCTTCTGCTAACTTTGGGGTTTTTTTTTGTTCTTCTTTCTCTAATTGCTTTAGGTGAAAGGTTAGGTTGTTTATTTGAGATGTTTCCTGTTTCTTAAGGTAGGATTCTATTGATATAAACTTCCCTCTTAGCATTGCTTTTGCTGCATCTCATAGGTTTTGGGTCGTCGTGTCTCCACTGTCATTTGTTTCTAGGTATTTTTTGATTTCCCCTTTGATTTCTTCAGTGATCACTTGGTTATTAAGTAGTGTATTGTTTAGCCTCCATGTGTTTGTATGTTTTACAGATATTTTCCTGTAATTGATATTAGTCTCCTAGCATTGTGGTCAGAAAAGATAGTTGATACAATTTCAATTTTCTCAAATTTACTAAGGCTTGATTTGTGCCCCAAGATATGATCTATCCTGGAGAATGTTCCATGAGCACTTGAGAAAAATGTGTATTCTCTTGTTTTTGGGTGGAATGTCCTATGAATATCAATTAAGTCCATCTTGTTTAATGTATTATTTAAAGCTTGTGTTTCCTTACTTATTTTCATTTTGGATCATCTGTCCATTGATGAAAGTGGGGTGTTAAAGTCCCCTACTATGACTGTGTTACTGTCGATTTCCCCTTCTATGGCTGTTAGTATTTTCCTTATGTATTGAGGTGCTCCTATGTTGGGTGCATAAATATTTACAATTGTTATATTTTCTTGTTGGATCGATCCCTTGATCACTATGTAGTGTCCTTCTTTGTGTCTTGTAATAGTCTTTATTTTAAAGTCTATTTTGTCTGATATGAGAATTGCTACTCCAGCTTTCTTTTGGTTTCCACTTGCATGGAATATCTTTTTCCATCCCCTCACTTTCAGTCTGTATGTGTCCCTAGGGATGAAGTGGGTCTCTTGTAGACAGCATATATACGGGTCTTGTTTTTGTATCCATTCAGCCAGTCTGTGTCTTTTGGTTGGCGCACTTAATCCATTTACATTTAAGGTAATTATCGATATGTATGTTCCTATTCCCATTTTCTTAAATGTTTTGGGTTTGTCATTGTAGGTGTTTCCCTTCTCTTGTGTTTCTTACCTAGAGAAGTTCCTTTAGCGTTTGTTGTAAAGCTGGTTTGGTGGTGCTGAACTCTCAGCTTTTGCTTGTCTGTAAAGGTTTTAATTTCTCCATCAAATCTGAATGAGATCCTTGCTGGGTAATCTTGGTTGTAGGTGTTTCTCCTTCATCACTTTAAATATGTTGCCAGTCCCTTCTGGCTTGCAGAGTTTCTGCTGAAAGATCAGCTGTTAACCTTATGGGGATTCCCTTGTGTGTTATTTTTCCCTTGCTGATTTTAATATGTTTTCTTTATATTTAATTTTTGATAGTTTGATTAATATGTGTCTTGGCGTCTTTCTCCTTGGATTTATCCTGTATGGGACTCTGTGCTTCCTGGACTTGATTAACGATTTCCTTTCCCATATTAGGGAAGTTTTCAACTATAATCTGTTCAAATGTTTTCTCAGTCCTTTTCTTTTTCTCTTTTTCTTCTGGGTCCCATATAATTCAAATGTCGGTGCATTTAATGTTGTGCCAGAGGTCTCTGAGACTGTCCTTAGTTGTTTTCATTCTTTTTTCTTTATTCTGCTCTGCAGTAGTTATTTCCACTATTTTATCTTCCAGGTCACTTATCCGTTCTTCTGCCTCAGTTATTCTGCTACTGATCCCATCTAGAGTATTTTTAATTTCATTTATTGTGTTGTTCATCATTGCTTGTTTCATCTTTAGTTCTTCTAGGTCCTTGTTAAATGTTTCTTGCATTTTGTCTATTCTATTTCCAAGATTTTGGATCATCTTTACTATCATTGTGAATTCTTTTTCAGATAGACTGCCTATTTCCTCTTCATTTGTTAGGTCTGGTGTGTTTTTACCTTGCTCCTTCATCTGCTGTGTGTTTTTCTGTCTTCTCCTTTTGCTTATCTTACTGTGTTTGGGGTCTCCTTTTCACTGGCTGTATGTTCGTAGTTCCCGTTGTTTTGGGTGTCTGTCCCCAGTGGCTATGGCTATAGAGAAGTTCAGTGGGTTGTGTAGGCTTCCTGGTGGAGGGGACTAGTGCCTGTGTTCTGGTGGATGAGGCTGGATCTTGTCTTTCTGGTGGGTAGGTCTATGTCTGTGGTGTGTTTTGGGGTGTCTGTGGCCTTATGATTTTAGGCAGCCTCTCTGCTAATGGATGGGGCTGTGTTCCTGTCTTGCTAGTTGTTTGACATAGGGTGTCCAGCACTGTAGCTTGCTGGTCGTTGAGTGAAGCTGGGTCTTGGTGTTGAGATGGAGATCTCTGGGAGATTTTTGTCATTTGGTATTACGTGGAGCTGGGAGGTCTCTTGTGGACCAGTGTCCTGAAGTTGGCTGTCCCACCCTGATGCCTGGCTGGAGCATCAAGAGTCTTTCATCCACATGGCTCAGAATAAAAGGGAGAAAAAATAAGAAAGAAAGAAAGGAAGGAAGGAAGGAAGGAAGGAAAGGAAGGAAGAAAGGAAGGAAAGGAGGGGATAAAATAAAGTAAGAGAAAATAAAGTTATTAAAATAAAAGATAAAAATAATTATTAATAAAAAAAATTTTTAAAGTAAAAAATGAAAAACAAAACAATATCGACAGACAGGACCCTAGGACAAATGGTGAAAGCAAAGCTATACAGAGAAAATCTCACACAGAAGCATACACATACACACTCATAAAAAGAGGAAAAGGGGAAAAAATAATATATCTTTCTCCCAAAGTCCACCTCATCAATTTGGGATGATTCGTCATCTATTCAGGTATTCCACAGATGCAGGGTACATCAAGTTGATTGTGGAGCTTTAATCCGCTGCTTCTGAGGCTGCTGGGAGAAATTTCCCTTTCTCTTCTTTGTTCGCACAGCTCCTGGGGTTCAGCTTTGGATTTGGACCCACCTCTGCATGTAGGTTGCCTGAGGGCGTCTGTTCTTCGCTCAGACAGGATGGGGTTAAGGAAGCAGCTGAATTGGCAGCTCTAGCTCACTCAGGACAGGGGGGAGGGAGGGGTACAGATGTGGCCTGAGCCTGCGGCGGCAGAGGCCAGCATGACGTTGCATCAGCCTGATATGCCCTGTGCATTCTCCCAGGGAAGTTGTCCCTGGATCACGGGACCCTGGTAGTGGCAGGCTGCACAGGCTCCTGGGAGGGGAGGTGTGGTTAGTGACCTGTGCTTGCACACAGGCTTTTTGGTGGCTGCAGCAAAAGCCTTAGCATCTCATGCCTGCCTCTGGGGTCCATGCTGATAGCCACGGCTTGCGCCCATCTCTGGAGTTCCTTTAAGCCGCGCTCTTAATCCCCTCTCCTCGTGCACCAGGAAACAAAGAGTGAAGAAAAAGTCTCTTGCCTCTTTGGCAGGTCCAGACTTTATCCCGGACTCCCTCCTGGCTAGCTGTGGCGCACTAGCCCCCTTCAGGCTGTGTTCAGGCCGCCAACCCCAGTCCTCTCCCTGTGAGTCGACTGAAGCCCTAGCCCCAGCTCCCAGCCCCCGCCCGCCCCGGAGGGTGAGCAGACAAGCCTCTCGGGCTGCTGAGCGCCGGTCGGCACCGATCCTCTGTGCGGGAATCTCTCCGCTTTGCCCTCCGCACCCCTGTTGCTGCGCTCTCCTCCGCGGCTCCGAAGCTTCCCTCCTCCATCACCCGCAGTCTCTGCCTGTGAAGGGGCTTCCTAGTGTGTGGAAACCTTTCCTCCTTCACAGCTCCCTCCCACTGGTGCAGGTCCCGTCCCTGTTCTTTTGTTTCTGTTTTTTCTTTTTTCTTTTGCCCTACCCAGGTACGTGGGGAGTCTCTTGCCTTTTGGGAGTTCTGATGTCTTCTGCCAGTGTTCAGTGCGTGTTCTATAGGAGCAGTTCCACGTGTAGATGTATTTCTGATGTATCTGTGGGGAGGAAGATGATCTCCGCGTCTTACTCTTCTGCCATCTTCCTCCCCTCCTCCATTGTGAATCTTAATGAACCAATTATAAACTGTCCGATCAACTTTTTTCTCTTGCCCTTTGCAAATCACTTTTCTCACCTAAAACTTCTTTTTGGTCTTTAATTAGATAAAATGTTACTTCCTCTATGACAGGATGTTTTCTGTGATAAATCTACCTGTGAATTTTGGTATATATTTGAGTTGGTTTTGCTTTACAAACACACAGAATACGCAGATGTCCTTTGCACATTTTAATCTTCATAGCTTCTGAGGTAAGAGTTACAAAAGAAGTTCAGAGAACTCAAGTAATTTGCCCAACATCCAACATGTAATAAATATTAGAACTGGAACTTGAATTCCAGTCTTCTGATTCTGAACCCTGTGAAGGTGACTGACCCCACCCTGAAATAACTGGTACTTCCAGTATGGACTGACTGAAATTTTATCAAGAATAATTTGTTTTTATATTCAAATAAGGTCTCCTAAAAAAGATAAGTTATAGCCATACATATTAAAAATTTATCTTCAACCTATCTATTAGTGCTTAGCAGAAAAGTAGCCCCTTTTTTACCTAGTCCATTGTAATATTTTAATAAAATATACATAACAGACATTCCTTTAAAAGACAAAAACCCAATAAATAATATGGCAAACCTTGTCTACACAGTAGGAAACAGACTTTCATTTTATGGACCTCTATATGCTCTTGTTTGTCAGTTTGTTAAAAGAGGAAAAACGGCTGGTATCTCTTCTAATGAACAGCATAATTCAATCATGTATAAACCTTTCCCCCACTGCAGGCACAAATTCATTCTTTCTTTGGGAATATGCAGGTTTTAAAGCTGAAGTGATCCTGCAAGTTACAGATACACAACATTTAAAACAATGTTGAAATTCTAAGTCTTTAACTTCAGTTGGCATAGACAATTTTGAATCTTCAGCTAAACTGGAAGCCATTAGTCTCCAGATTTCCTGTTATATTTGCTATAAAGCATCTCAAGAGATGGATTCCAGAATAGGTCACAGCACTGTGAAAGAAAAAGAAAAAAAGCAAAATCATTTTCTTCAGAGGTAGTAACAGATCTGAATTCATCTAACTCAAAATCTGTTTACAGCCGGGCGCGGTGGCGTGTGCCTGTAGTCCCAGCTACTCAGGAGGCTGAGGCAGGAGGACTGCTTGAGCCCAGGAGTTCTGGGCTGTAGTGTGCTATGCCGATCGGGTGTCTGCACTAAGTTCGGCAACAATATGGTGACCTCCCGGGAGCGGGGGACCACCAGGTTGCCTAAGGAGGGGTGAACCGGCCCAGGTCAGAAATGGAGCAGGTTAGAACTCCCGTGCTGATCAGTAGTGGGATCGCGCCTGTGAATAGCCACTGCACTCCAGCCTGGGCAACACAGTGAGACCCCGTCTCTTAAAAAAAAAAAAAAAAATCTGTTTACAAACTCTTGTGAGTTCCATGTATGAAACAGAATGTCTTAATCTGTCCTACTTTTCCTCTCTTCCCCCAGCCTCTTGAAGTATTCTAAATCTGGAGATCCACATTATCGGATCTATGTCCTTCATGATTCTAAAAATTTCACATCTACTGTTTTGCCTTTTATTTTCCAGACTAAAAGTGTTTTTTTGTTTGTTTTATTTTTTATTGCAGTATAATTGACACATAACACTATATTAGTTTCAGGGGTACAATTCGATATTTGTATATATCACAAAATGATCACCACAATAAGTCTAGTTACATCCGTCACCATTTATAGTTAAAAAATATTTTCTTTTCTTGTGATGAGGACTTTTAAGATCTCTCTTAGCAACTTTCAAATATGCAATATAGTATTACTGTAGTCACCATACTGTACATTACATCATCCCCATGGCTTATTCTAGAACTAGAAGTTTGTACCTTCTGACCTTCACCCATTTCTCTTACCCCCAACCTCTCTACCTCTGGCAACCACCAATCTCTCCTCTGCATCTATGAGCTTGTTTCGTTGTTGTTTTAAATTCTATATGTAAGTGAGATCACACAGTATTTGTCTTTCTCTGACTCATTTCACTTAGCATAATGCTCTCAAGATCCATCCATGTTGTCGCAAATGGCAAGGTTTCCTTCTTTTTTGTGAATGAATAGTATTCCACTTGTGTATACACAATGATCCTTGAACAACATGGGTTTGAATTCCATTTATCCATTTATATATGGATTTTTTTCTATGGTAAATACTACAGCATTACACCTGGTTGGCTGAATCCAGGGATTCGGAGAAAATGTGGATATAGTGGGTCGACTATAAGTTATACTTGGATTTTCGACTGGTCCAAGGGCCAGAGCCCCTAACCCCTAACACTATTCAAGGGTCAACTGTATAATACCACATTTTCTTTATCCATTCCTTCACCGAGGGGCACTTAGGTTGTTTCCATATCTTGGCTATTGAAAATAATGCTGTAACAAACATGGGCGTGCATATACCTTTTCGAATTAATGTTTTCATTTTCTTCAGATATATATCCAGGAGTGTAGTTCCTGGATCACATGGTAGTTCTATTTTCAGTTTTTTGAGGAATCTTAATACTGTTTTCCTTAGTGGTTGCACCAATTTACATTCCCACCAATAGTGCACAAGGATTCCCTTTTCTCCACATCCTTGCCAATACTTGTTATTTCTTGTCTTTTTGATAATAGCCATTCTAACAGGTGTGAGGTAATATCTCACTGTGGTTTTGATTTGCATTTCCATAATGATGAGTGATATTGAGGATCTTTTCATATACCTGTTAGCCATCTGTATGTCCTCTTTGGAAATATGTCTATTCAGATCCTCTGCTCATTTTTTAATCTGATTTTTTTTTGCTATTGAGTTGTATGAGTTCTTTATATATTTTGGATATTAACCCCTTATCAGATATATGACTTGCAAATATTTTCTCCCATTCAGTAGGCTGACTTTTCATTTTGTTGATAATTTCCTTTGCTGTGCAGAAGCTTTTAGTTTAATGTAGTCCTATTTACTTATATTTGCTTTTGTTGCCTTTGCTTTTGGAGTCAGATCCAAAAACTGATCACCTACACTGATGTCAAGGAACTTAGGGCCTGTTTTCTTCTAGGAGTTTTATGGTTTCAGGTCTTAACATATTCTTCTGCACGTGGCTGTCCAATTTTCCCAGCACCATTTACTGAAGAGACTGTCCTTTCCCCATTGTATATTCTTGGCTCCTTTGTAAATTAATTGCTCATATACACATGGGTTTATTTCTGGGTTCTCTATTCTGTTCCACTGACCTATGTGTCTATTTTTATGCCAATACCGTACTGTTTCATTACTATAGATTTGTAACACAGTTTGAAATCAGGACGTGTGATGCCTCCAGCTTTGTTCTTTCTTAAGATTGCTTTGGCTGTCTGGGGTCTTCTGTGGTTCTACACAGCTTTTAGGACTGTTAGTTCTATTTCTGTGAAAAATGCCATTGGAATATCTTCTGTTTTGCTTTTTATTTCCCAGACTAAAATTCTGATTTCTTTAATTTGTTCTTTTTGTCTCAAAGATTCAATTACCATGATAATGTAGACCTTTTTTCATGATTTTTTTAAAAAAATCATCACCATTATTGTGTCTATTATTCGATCTATCTTACTGTATCCATCCATATCCTTTCATCCATTTGTCAGCATGGAAGTGAACACATGGTTTCTTGGGATATGTGGAATTTTATGGAGACACTATGATGTTTATGGATACATGTATGGTGTATACCTGTATATAAAACAGGTAAAATATTTTCTGCTGTATTACTAATTCTCTTTTTGATAAAGTACAGCATTTTAGACTTTTTGACCAAAGCTGCCTACTTGAGAACAGTCCATAATGATTCTCAGTTATAAATGAAGTTACACATGTACAGTTTAAAGGAGCGATACAAGTTGGATAGTCCACACACTAACTATGGCACCTTGAACTGATGTGCAACATTTCTGTCAACTCATATGATTTTCTTTGTCCTTAAGACTCAGTTCTCATTTGCTTGAAAACCATAGAAACAATTATATTGTGCCTACTTATATATTTCTTCCATACCATTTATAAAAACAGACTGATCCCAGAATCAATCTTTAGGGGTCTTTCACCAATTTTATTTCTCTACTCAGCTGGGGCAGAGTTCAGACATGAACTTAACTTTTGCCAGCAGGCTTAAAGGCCAAACCCTGTTGGACTACATGTCTACCCACACTTCCACCTTTCTCCTACCAAGATCATACAGGAAGACAAGGAAATAAAACCTGACTTACTTTATAATAATTATTCTGTGAGTAGGCCAAATCCTCTTTTGGAGGGATGTACTGGGACTTGGTCAAGCAAATAAAAGCAAGCAGTATAAATAACTCTACTTTCTGAATTGGGTTTTGAGAAGTACAGAGTACAACCTGACAACTTCCTGTATGTTGTCACTGTGGTATGGTGAACGCTGAAGTTCTTGAAAGCCAGCAGCCTCCTGCGTGTGTCTCAATTCTTAAGACCTTGAGTGCTGTGTGGCTTCTGCAGTGCCTTAGTCACTTAGTGATACAGTGGCAGTGATTCCAAGGTCATGCAGCAGAAAATGCTGGCACATCTAAAGAAGGGTACGCCTCTAAAAAGTACTGAGAATCTGATAGTTTGGGTTGTTGGCCTAACCCTGCCATTCACTGACTGACCTTTGGGAAGGAAAGAAACTAACATTTATTATGTGGCTAATGTGTGTACATGTCACAATGCATTTTATTTAATCCTTCTAACTGTCATATTTTTTTACTCAGAAAATGAAATAAGTTGCTTTTTTAAAAGCTACTGCCAAGAAGTGGAGGAACCATGCAAAACCATGGCTGTCTGACCCTGAGGTCCATGCTTTTTTTTTTTTTTCCATGCTCTTTCTATTTCAGCAAATACCTCTCTGTAACTCACTTCACTTCTCCGACTTGTAATCGTATCTGTGAAACAGGGATGCTTACTTTGTGGATCAATTAAGTGTTTTGAATGATCTAGTGACATAACCTCCCCCAAGACCATCTGTTTTCAGATAGCTCTAGTTGTTCTTAATGTCAAGCCACAATCTAGCTCAATTGATCTGGTAGCATACAGCTTATAGCAGTGTGAGACTACTGTTTGATCATTCCCTTGTTTTGAACACTATAATTCTACTAATGTAGCTCAAGAAGACACTGTCAGTTTTTCCCCAGTCCCATTATACTATTTAACTCAGCTTACAGTCAACTAAAACATTTTTTTTCAATAAATGCTGCTGTTAAGCCATAATTTGCCCATCTTACATTTGTTTTGCCTTTTTAGAGGAAGTCTCACTTCCTTCTTATTAAATGTTTAAAAGAAACAGATATATTTCTATGACAATGCTCAGAGCTCTAAGAAGAATTAGGATTTCATTCCTGACCCTAGGAGTTTCCACTGTATATATGGGACACAGACAAATGAACAGGATAAATACTTGAATGTAAGACAAGGGGGAAAAAACATTTTGTAGGAAAGAATGAAGATGGATTTAGACTGGCATGTTCATAATTACAAACAATTTAATTGTGATCTGGATTTGTAGGAAGTAGAATGACTGCTTAGAGGACAGTTTCATATACAATTAAGTGTTACTTGGTTTCATTATTTTCTCATAGAAATTATCATAGTGTCAAAGAAGTTAGAGTCAGAAAATCACAGGGAAGTAGCACTGCATTTCTGCTGGTATATAGGTTACTTACTGTACCCAAACTGTACACTGAAAAGACAAACTCATGTTTCATTGCTAAACCACATCTAATATCTCAAAAATTGCTGCTCATCCTGTCTGCTACTGATGCTTAATTCTAACTTATACGAAGCATTTCTTCTTTGCACATCGTCCTTTAAAAGGAAAATTCTTATCCTTCACAGCCTGAATGAGCTTTCTAACATAAAGATGAGTTGTTTTTCTTTAGAACTGAGAAAGAGATGGTAGTATCTTAAGGCTGTTGTTTAGTTGATTTAAAAAGTAAAAAGTAAAAAGTAAAAAGTTTTCACTTCTACTGTGGTCTAGGGTTGAAATAGGCTGAGGTAGAAAGATCATGAAGATACTACAGGGAAGATTCAGCAAGAATCTGCAGAAAAAAGAAAAGAATAGAGGGAAGAAAAAAATAAAAGTGTTGATGGGTTGTACCAATAAATTATGGCTAAGTGCATAGTCTTCCAAACTCCTTTAATTTTAAGTGATACCTCAGATACACTGATTTAATACTAAAGGTTGTTAGTACATAAAGTTAGATGTTAGTACATAAAGACAATTCAACTCTTACCTTACAGGAAACAACTGAGGAAAACATCCTTGTGTTTTAGTGTCAACAAATTTCTGGATCTGAAGGACTTGTTTTAAAAGATGTCCCTTGGAAGATTTGTCAATTTTTGTCAATACCATCTGTAGGAAAACAAATATTTAAGCATTAGAAATAAAGTACAGGTGACCCTTGAACAACATGGGCTTGAATTGCAAAGGTCCGCTTATATGCAGATTTTTTCAATAGTAAATACTACAATATTACATGATCTGTGGTTGATTAAATCCACAGATGTGGAACTGCCAATATGGAGGAACCCCGAATAGGGAGGGGTGACTGTAAGTTACACTTGGATTTGTGACTGCAAGGAGGGTTGGCGCCCCTAACTCCCACACTGTTCAAGGGTCAACTGTTATTTCTTACTATACAGTTTTATACATTTTAGTTACAAATTTCAATAACAACTAGGTGACCTATGTAAGTTTCTTAATCTCTCTGTACTTGTTTCCTCATCTATAAAATAAAAGCAATACCTCCTAAAGGAGTTGCTGAGAAGATTAAATGAGTTAATGTATGCAATATATAAAGCATACACTATATATGTTTGGTGTTTCCGATGCTTTAACTACATAGGGCCATAATATCTTTAATTCAAGACCAGTGAAAAGCACCCTGGAGTCATATTTGCAATTACCATATGCCAAATGTTTCATACGATCACTATATATCTTATGGTCTAAGATACAGAAGTGAATATTATTAGGTTGATCCATATAAAACTGCCAACTTATAATCATTTTTGAACTACATAATTGTTCTGCCTTATATGTAAAATTTAAAGGAAAAATGAGAAATCAGGCTATTTGTAGGTTGTAGCCACTAGAGTTACATTCCAAGCTATATTGATATATAGTTATATTCCAAGTAAGCCTAGATTCTACTAGGTTCAACAGTAAATACTTTGAATAATTTACTTACTCAAAGACAATTTATCAATACATACTAGAGGAAGGTCAATGCATGGCTGATTACAAAATCAATTAAAAAGTAAAAGCTTGAGGGCTTCCCTGGTGGCACAGTGGTTGAGAGTCCACTTGCCGACGCAGGGGACATGGGTTCGTGCCCCGGTCCAGGAAGATCCCACATGCTGCAGAGCGGCTAGGCCCGTGAGCCATGGCCCCTGAGCCTGCGCATCCAGAGCCTGTGCTCCGCAACGGGAGAGGCCACAACTGTGAGAGGCCCGCATACCTCAAAAAAAAAAAAAAAAAAGTAAAAGCTTGATGTATCTGTCAGAGGTTTTCCTAGGGAATTTCTATAAAATTAAATTTCCTGACTAATCATTTATGCTTTTCAGTTATAAAAAAATTAATGATTGTAAATTAACTATACTTCAATTAAAAAAAAATTAATGGCAGGAGTGAGAAGCAGAAAGTGAAAGTCTTTTTTCATAAAGGCAAATATGCTGATATTTAAAAGGAGACATAATTTCTCTATCACAACTTCTTTTCCAAAGAAGAAAGGTTAATATTTCCTTAAACTTAAAACTGAGAAAAATGTATGATTCCACAAAATGGTATCTATGATATCAAATTAGGAGTCACTTAATATAACTGGTTGCACAATATTTGGGCTTCTTTTTTTTTTTTTTTTTTTTTTAACTACATAGACTATATTTATCAATCCTGTGGCTCCTCATAACCATAAATTATCTCTAATGTTTCACAGGGCTTTTGCAAACCCCAAGAATTCCATAACCCCAAGAATACAGAAAAGTTTCTGACTGGTAACATGGTTTGATTTGCATTAAACTCCAAAACCACTACATTTTAGTGATTTTCTGACATTGTTTTGAAGCCAAATTATAGTCAGTGGGCTCTTTTCCTTAGAGAGGAACTTTAAGACTGCCATTTTATCTGGAAAACCTACAAAGCAAAATAAATGTGGATACCAACCTACCAATCTGTATTCTATTCTAGGGTAAACAACAGTAAGAACTGGTAAGATATTCTCATAAGAAGTTTTGTTTTCCTTAAGAATATAAACATCCTACTTATGTGTGCTGGAGCCTACTATATTCTTGTGATATTCTTAAATTCCAGATTAGTTTAGCAAATTTTTCAGTTGCAGTTTTGTTTACATTCTGATAAGTACTATCTGCCAAGCTGCTGTTAAGGAGCTACAAATGAGTCTTAGCAAATATTTATATTGTCATTTAAAAAAAACCCAAAAAACAAAGAAAAGCACTTAGGAACACTAAATGAACAGTTTAGAAAACTTTTACTTTGACTATAATTTTGAAAACTTAAAAGCTAGGAGAAGGAAAAGAGAATAAAAGTACCACAGAACTTATTTTAATATTAATGGCTGATAATTGAAAAGACTGTTTAAAAGATACTCCTTTATCTTTTGAGGAGGCAAGACCTACTCTTTCATTAAAAAGATGTACACATGTGCACATGCACACACACACACAGACACACAGGGAACTTGTATTTCTAATTGTAACTATGATTCAAAAGAAATACTTACCACATAAGGTAATGCAAATTCTTCACACATTTCTATGGCAATGTTGTCTGTTTTTTGAATTCCAACAACACTATCCACTAACAAAAATGTTCTCATCAAACTATAAGAATGCAGAAAAGAAGATTAACGGCAATATAAAATATACTCATTCATTTCTTCCCCCCAACCTTCACTATACTAAGAAATTTTACTTTGAATAATTATCAATTCAAAATTTAAAAACTTCTTTAATTAATTCTTTAATTAAATTTCTTTAATTCTCAATTCACTATGAAGTCCATCCTACAGTCCAACAGGTCTCAATGTTGTTTACATTCAGTAACTAAATTCATTAATATTAATTTATTTCAATAGCATATATTGAACATAAGATATTCTGCCTAGAACTGGATGCAAAGATGAATGAGACCCTTCCTCTAAGAGCTTGAACTCTAGTGGGAGAAAGAAACAGGAACCCAATTAACTATAAATTACCATAAAAATGTCTAAATTTTCAAATATTACTTTAAGACTAATAGATAACAGAAACCAAACACGTTATATTTTGTATTTTCTTTTGCAAGTATTTTATCTTAGTTTCTATGTAAAGATACAACAAGCAAGATACTTGTAAACACTTTTTTATTCTTCAAAAGGTTAACATTAATTTTTCTATATATTGTGCAATGCTTGAAACATAGACCTGCTACTTGACTTACCTATGGAGACAAAAAAAGGTAGTATTTACAGAGGCTGTGATGTCAGAAGTATTTTAAGGATAATCAGAACTTACTGAAGTTTATTTAAATCTGGTAAATATCACATTAACCAACAGTTTTCATTTTTAAAAATAGCCTGCTTAGAGTTTGGTATAAAAAAATTAATAAAGTCTGCTGAATTACTATTGATAGACTCAATTTAGGAAAACAATTGAATTTAAGTTTAAGCTAACTTACAGGAAAAAACTAAGCATGCAGTATATACCTTGCTCCTAAATACTGTATTGTAGAATATTAAGGGAATAAAGTGGACTTTCTAAAAAAGTCATTTGATAAAACTGAAGTGTTCATCATGTGTAGAATGTCCTAGTCATGAGAACTTTTGGGGGTTCAACATAACAATTAAAAGAAAAATGTTTTTCTTACTTCTTTCGTTCTTTTAGATAGGTTTCTACCATGTCAACAAAATCTTCAGGTGCTCTATAGCCATAACCTGGCATGTCCACCAATGTAAAATATTTTCCAACTTTGAAAAAATTCATTTTCTTTGTGTGGCCCTGATAAAGTAAATGGAAAAATAAAAGCTTTCTTAAAATATGTGCTTTACATATTTCATGACTCAAAACATTTTCTGTTCGATTAACAATTACTTATTAAAAGCATAAAAGTATTCTGTATATAACCCTATGCTGATGATGATACAGGAAAAGAAGACAGAAGACAAGTGGCTGGAGATAAGCTCAGATGATACTACTACTTCCCTCTAATTCATTTTTTAAAGAGAATCTATAGGATTTAAGAACTTTAGATTCCATATTAGAAATAACGTAGGCAAAATATTTTCGAGTCTTTGCTACTTCATTAGCTCCCTCTCTGTGAAAAAGTTATACTGTTCTAAATAGTACGACTGCATTAGTCAATATTCTCTGATGAACAGTATAACTCCACTTTAAAGAAGAATGAATTATGGCACAGATAGGTTAAATTAAATGCTTACTATCAGTCATACAAGTTTGCATAACACCTAGATGCAAAGCCTGATAGTTTACTATGCTTAGACTATAACTTTCCTAAAATCAAGATGTTTTGTATGTTTTATTAGGTGGGTTTAGTGCTTTCATTAAGCATTTTTTAAAAAGCATCTACAACTGTAAAATGTGCAACTAAAACTGATGTAAAGATGATAAAAAGTGGTTTATTCATGTGGTTTCGTGTCCACGGACATTATTAATCAGAAAAGGAAAGATTAAGACAAATAACTTTAAAAGTCAATTGTTTAGAACTTAGAAGAATTATTTTCAGAGGAAAGATTTTATATATGATGCTTAGGTTCCCAGGTAGCTTATGTGTCTACCTATAGGAAAATAATTTTAGAATTACAGATTAGGAATGTCAAGAATACATTTCTTCCATTGTCCTCTCCCAGCAGAAAGGGAACAACCCTACCTAGAAGTGAGAGTTTAGCTGGGGTATCTGGTGAGGCAGGGCAGGAGGGAGTAAAGCTAGAAGGGTTAACAAATGACTACAATTGTCAGGGATGGTATCAGGGAATCAACCATAGGAAAAACTGCGGAGCAAGAGAAGACCAGTGAAGCCTCAGGGAAGGGTTCCAATGCAAGGCAACAGGGGTAGTGAGCATTGGGTTGGTGCGAACATTTTGCCAAGGATAGATAATAAGGTGAAGAAAACTGAGGTGAGTTTTGAGGAGAGGATATCTTAAATATTGGTAGAGTCTGCGTTATTGAGAAGGAAGCAGAGGAAATGAGAAAATGACAGAAAGCTACTACAGCAGGCTGGCTGGGATATTAGGCACATAATTTGGCCCTGGGTAAACTGGGAATTGCCTGATGGGTGTACATATTTGAGTTAGCAAGGTATAAAAGATTACAGGAGGAAAAAATAATACACTTTAAAGCTGTTTTCTTTAAAATCGAAGTAGAAGTAGATGATCATTCTCAAAGAAGCAAATATAGAATGACACTAGAACAACTCTTTGGAAAAGACTGGACCAAGGAAGATTTCCCCAAGATACTGGCAAGACTACTAAAATAACTCCAGATACACTTTCTTTTCTTCAGAGAAATACACAGGCATTAATGAAATGTCTTACATTAGTACTTGTGTGAAAGAAATCACTTTTCTAGGAACTTAGCAATGATGGTTTCTTCTACCCCCCCAACATTTATTATTCATCTTAGTCAATTCAGAGATAGTTAGATATATTTTAAATTTAACATACCGGTTTTTTGGAGACTCTAACTTCAACCTCTGGGGCAAGTGAAAATAAAGCCTTTATTAGAGAGGATTTTCCAACATTGCTTCTGCCTATAAAACACACCTTATACAAGCAAAAAGAAGATAACTGAGTACTAGTTTATATATATATTACTATATAATGTATTAGCTGCAAAAATCTGTGAATACTACTCAGTCTTGCCTAACCATAAAAAGTGGCTTATAGTTAGTCAAACCTCAAATTCTAATAGATAGCTACGATCTACTAAATGATTTCAATGTGGCAGGTACTGTTTTAAAAGCACTTAACGTATTTTCTTATTTACTTTTTACAATATCTCTATGAGACTGATAATATTCATATCTTCATTTTACAGGTGATAAAACTAGAGGCAGAGAGAGGTTAAATAACTGGCCCAAAATTATACAGCCAGAAAGTGAAGAAACTGGAATCTGAACTCAGGGCATCTACATCCAGAACCTGTGCTTTTAATTACACTATGCCACTCAAGAATATCTGCAACATTTATTAAGAATTCCATATTTACAGAGCTTTTTATTTTGTGGTACGCGGGCCTCTCACTGTTGCGGCCTCTCCCGTTGCGGAGCACAGGCTCCGGACGCGCAGGCTCAGCGGCCATGGCTCACGGGCCCAGCCGCTCCGCGGCATGTGGGATCCTCCCGGACCGGGGCACGAACCCGCGTCCCCTGCATCGGCAGGCGGACTCTCAACCACTGCGCCACCAGGGAAGCCCCTACAAAGCTTTTTTGAAGGTACAAAGTAGACGCGTTTCAACAGAACTGGCTCTGTGTTTGGAACCCCATTTCCCCACACACTCTCAAAGTACACCATAACACCATTATAATTACTCCTTTCTCATGACCTTTCTTGTTCCAATTAAGCTTTTCTCCTTTAGTCTGAATGTAGAAAGCAACAAAATATTTCTAATATTAACGATTAATACACGTGGCTCGTCTTTTGAATACAGTATTGAAGAGGGTACATTTCCAATCTGTGCTTCTAAATGAGGGCGGTACCGCCCCCTGAGGTGTTTTAGAAATTTTTAAGGGCATTTTTGGTTATCAATAGGATTGGGTGGCATTTAGTGGGCAGGGGCCAGCAATGCTACACATTTTGCAAAACTGGGGTCAGTCCTTCAGAATGAATTGATTTGGGTCCTGCAAAAATTTCAAATGCTCTCCCAGATTAAATCCAATGATGACATACAGATAATAAAACTGAATTAAAAAGCCAATTACACAAAAAGTCCAGTAATTTATAAAACTGAAAATCGATGCTATCTCAAAATCATTAAGTGATTTATGTACTCTTAAATTATTAGAGCAGTTCTAAATATATTAGCAGAAAAGTTTCAGTGCAGTGGTACCATTATCACAAGTATGTAAGGAGGTCAGAGCCTTCATTTAACAGACAGAACAAAATAGTAAACTGCAGGACATGAATAAAATGCACACTCACTGAATTTCACTTAAGTTGTTTTAAAAAATCTTATACATTATTGCCATCTATATATAAATTTTTTTTGCCACGATAGGAAATTTAGATTGGGTGAAAATTACGTACTGATAAGAATCACTTCATTTGTGAAACTACTATACTTTTCATATTCTTCACTTTGTCTAATTTGTCTCGGCATGTATTCTCTACTGCAATTAATTAGAAAAAAAGATAAATGGTTAATTTTTTAAACGCCTTTTAAAGTCTTTTATATTCACTATCAAAATAATTAAAACTATATCTGCTTACTTTGTTATAATAATGATATGCGTCCCCAGAAAGCTAGTAAATCTCTCCGGTTTGCTGACAAGAAAGAGATGACAGCAAAATCCCAGCCCAAGTCCTCAGCACCCGCATCCGGCTGCCGTTCTCACCTCCGGGCGGCGGAGGTCCGGGGCGTGGTCGAGACGCACGGCGGAGCTGAGGTACTCGATGCGGTTCCGCGGGGAAGCCGTGAAGATGCTCTCCGCCCTCGCGATGTCATCCAGGCTTGGGTCGAAGATCTTCAGGTGAAGGTCGGGCCTCGAGCCCGGGACGAAATGCTGCTCTAGTTCTTGCAGTGGGAACACGAGCTTCGGCAGTTGCTTGCTTGGCAGCCGTAGAACCTCCGCGAAGGCCTTGGACGTGCAGTAAGCTCGTCTTCCGCTCCCCAGCTCTGCCCCCATCGCAAACAGCCGGCCCACGTCAAGCCGCAGCCGACGTGCTGCCATTTTCCTCTCCTAGAAGCCCCGCCTCGGGCCTTCGTTCCGAAGGTCTGAACTGCGCGTGCGTGACCCCGCTCCCGTTACGCCTGCTGGGAATTGTAGTCTCCGCTGGCCTCGCTGGTTCCCGCTTAAGCTCTTGGCGTACAGAGAGCTGGAGGCAGGTGTTGCTTCGCAGGGGGAAAAAAGTTCACTGGGTGCCTTTCACACTCTGGCCCTGACACCTGTGCCTTTGACTTGTATGTCGCTGTGGGGAGGCTGTTTAACGATTTTCAGAGGTGTAGAGACATGTCTGGCTGTGTGAGCCTTGAGGCTCAAATGAAGAAGAAAACCTGTGCAGCTCTGGTGGGTTTCAGGCCGGTTTGATCTTGACAGTTTCTGGTTGTCTCACGGACGTTGACGTTGTACAAATCACTAGGAAAAACACCTTCTCAAAAATGAAAAGGGCTGGTGAGAAATGTAGTTGAAAAAGCGCCTGTTCATATTTCATTCAGCCTTCTCTATAGTTGCAGGAAATGTCATTAAATTTTAGAGATTTGTTACAGAATAAAAGAAAAAAACCAGTTTTCACAAGTGTTCGAGTTGTTTCATTGAAGTTACGTAATGACATCTTATTTCAAAAGTTTCTTTTCAAAGCAATTCAAACCGATCACTGCTGGAATGGGAGATACAGGGATCATGACAAAATGAATATCTGTAAGATATTCCTGCTTAAAAGACGATGGGTCTTCTAAAACCTTAGCAGCAAACAGCATACCAATGTTAACGCATGGTCTTTTGAGCGATTCCCCAGGTTGTTCAGTGACTAATAAGGGCAATTCTTGAATTAATGTTACACAAAAGTTAATGAACAGGACCAACGACTTGGAGAGTAGCCTGACTGACTGCCGGCCGGCTAATTTTTGTTGATCTTTGCATTGGGCTTTGAGGCTTTCCTCCTTCCCCCAGTCTCACTCCTCCAAAGAAAACGCTTCATTGTAAACATCCAGACATTCTGGATATATATATTACCATGTATGTATTTTAACTCAAAATACTATTCTAAAGCCTTTAAAAATTTTAAACAATATATTTGGAAGTCTTTTTATATCAATACGTACCGACCTACCTGATTTAAAAAAACAAACAGAAAAACATCCCTAAACTACCATAAAAACACAAAGTCCTGATTCACTCCAAGCACTAGTTAGATATGAGAGGGTGGCCTCTTCTCTTGTTATCATTGTTCACATGTGGTTTTCACATTGTCATAGTAACATTTTCCTACATGATTGTTTTTAATGGAGGCATATTATTCCATTTATTTCTCCAGTGTCTTATTGATCACTAATTAGGTTTTGTTATTACAATGCTACAGTGAGCACTCATGAATAGATATCTTTGCACACTTGTGGAAGTAGGATAAATTCCTAGAAGAGGACTTGATAGGTGCATAAGGTGTGTGCACTTTTTTTGTTTTTAAAGAAGATGCTGGGGGTAGGAGTTTATTAATTTATTTATTTTTGCTGTGTTGTGTCTTCGTTTCTGTGCGAGGGCTTTCTCTAGTTGTGGCAAGCGGGGGCCACTCTTCATTGCAGTGCGCGGGCCTCTCACTATTGCGGCCTCTCTTGTTGCCAAGCACAGGCTCCAGACGCGCAGGCTCAGTAGTTGTGGCTCACAGGCCTAGTTGCTCCGCGGTATGTGGGATCCTCCCAGACCAGGGCTCGAACCCGTGTCCCCTGCATTAGCAGGCAGATTCTCAACCACTGTGCCACCAGGGAAGCCCAGGTGTGTGCACTTTTATTTTTCATATTTCTGTAGAAAAATCAACTTCTAAAGAAATTGCAACAAATTACTCTCTAATAAAAGTATTATAGCATCAAAACAGGCATTATAAAAGTAGGGTATTATAATGTTATATAATATTGCCATACATAGATGAGAAAATAAAAATTTTTGTTTTAGTTAATATTTTCCTGATTATTAAAGAGGATAAACATATTTTGAGATTTTGTTTGGTCATTTGTATTTATTTGTTGTAAAACATCATGTTTTCTATTAGGTTATTCACTTAAAAAATTTTGATTTGTAATAACTGTTTCGTTATTGAGAATGTTGATCTCTTGTCTGTCATGTTTTAAAAATATTTTTCCCAACTTGTTTACTTTTGACTTTCTAATAGTACCTTTTTTTTTTTTTTTTTTGGGGTAGGGCCTCTCTCTGTTGTGGCCTCTCCCATTGCGGAGCACAGGCTCCGGACGCGCAGGATCAGCGGCCATGACTCATGGGCCTAGCTGCTCCGCAGCATGTGGGATCTTCCCGGACCAGGGCACAAACCCGTGTCCCCTGCATCGGCAGGCAGACTCTCAACCACTGAGCCATCAGGGAAGCCCTCAGCTTTATTTTTTTCCAAATGATTAGCCATTTGTCTCAGCAATATTTATTAAATAGTCTATCTTTTCTTCACTGAATGTGTATGTGGGTACATTTGCAGACAACTCTGAACTTTGAAAGTGCTTTCATATGTGCTATTTCATTTCTAACTTTGGGGTCCCAGGTGTGGAGATAAACCCGAGCATGAAGGACTTTTGCCAATTCTTACAAGGGTTTGAGAGGTGTTCAGGGATTAATAGACATCACAGTACTCGTTTTGTAATCCTGCATGAGGCATTCATAGCTGTGAGGCCTGCTAGTTAGAGGGAAAAAGCTAGAAACTGGAGGAATTAGTGTAGGGGAAATAACTCTGTTGTGGAGCTGCAATGGAAATCGTAGGGTACCCAGGGAATTGTCAAAGTCCAGGAAAATCAGGCCAAATCAGTATTGAAGGGAATCCAGTCTGGTGGATGAATGTTGTAATAGTATTATCTGTCTTCTGGCAATATTCTGCCTCTGACTGTAGGCAGCATCTTTGTTCCAGGTGGTCTGTCTGCATGAAGGAGTACCCTAACTGACAGTTTTGGATTGGGAGTCAGGATCCTCCTGGATAGGCAGGGTGTCAGGGATACCATTCAGAATAGGATTTAAGTCCTAGTGGGAAAAAGGAGTGTGAATTAGGAAACCAAGCACCTACTTAGTAATGCAGATTCCATAGACATAACAAGGATGTGAGATAGGGCTTGAATTGATCTAAGGGCATCTTAGCACTCCTCCCAGAGAACTGTGGAAAACCCACACTTGGTTTAGTTCCACAGCACTGAGGTCAAGACATACTCACTAAGCTGTGGTACCCCAGGGAGGCTGATAAATTAGGACTGTATTCATGGACTGTACTGTTCTGTACTCCTTCCTGTATAATACTGTAGTGTACATTATCTAATACTGAGTGTGATAAGGCACCCCTGGTCCATTCCACCATTTGTTCATTCATCAAATATCCGTGCTAGGCACTGTACTAAGAGCTGGAGGTATAAGACAGTAAATGAAACAAAAAAGTTTCTGTTCTCATATGTTATGGTCTTGAGACAGTAAGTAAAATAAGGGTATATTAGATAATGAAAAATGCTTAGGAAAAAGCTAAAGCTGGGTAGGGAGGTTAGATGTGTATGTGTGTAGAGATGTAGGAATGTTGCCATTTTAGTGTGATTTTCACTGATAAGGTGACTTTTGAGCACGGATGTTAAGGAAGTAAGGGAATAACCATGTGATTATCTGGGGGAAGTATTCCGGGTGGAAGTGTGAAGGCTCAGAGACAGGAGTGTGTATGGCTTGTTTGAAGAATAGCAAGGAGGCCAATGTGGCCAGGATGGAGTAAAAAAAGGACAGATTCTGGCAGTGATTCTAGCCAGCTTTGGCTTCGATATAGACATTTGAAGTGAATGTATGCATAAGTTATTTTTAGCTGGTTGGCATCCCTTGTGTAGGGAGGAACCTCCTACATCCACTCTATGTGGTTCTAATAGGCCTATCAATTAAAGAACTCCACTCTTCTGGTCACAGGAGGTGGGATTTGGTTATACATTGTGTGTATTATGACAATAACGATTACTTGGGTAATGTGCAGGTGATCGCAACCAAGCCAGTCACTATGTTAAAGTTGGACAGGCAGCTGGCTCTACCATTAAACCTCGTGTCATGATGTTGGAATGTGAGGCCTACACTCATGATGGCTATTCTTCACTGCTACATGAAGGATACCTATGGGGATTTAAGAGGGAATGAAGCTAACACAGAAAGAAAAACAGTATTGAGATTGAGAGGTGGGGATGGGAGGTGGCGTGACTCCTAATGACCTATGTTGAATATCATGTTCTCTGTCCCTCTGCTGTCCAATCACACAAGTCAGTATGCTCCTCTCCTTGTTTACTGAAACTGATTTGACTTGGATTTGATGGCAGCCAAGACTCCTGCATTTTAAGATGATGTGTGGTTCCTTGTGTAAATTCAGAGCCCTCAGACTACCATGCAGGATAGCTGGAATGTCCTATGTGTAAATTTCAACCCTATTATAGAGGAGTCATGGTAAAGCTTTAGGGCTTAGATTGCCTGTGGCTGCAGGTTAAGCAGGGCCAAACTATTACCCTCCCTTAATGTAACAGCTGGACTTTAGGAGGCTTAAGAATCTTCTTTCCACTCAGGATATTTCCTCATCCAGTGGATATTCATGATCTTTGGTAAAGGTCAGTAATCTGGTTATGTTGTGAAAATTAGCAGAGTTCAGGATGTGTTTATAGTCATCCTTCTGAGAAAAGGTACCTTCTGTTTGACAGCTTAGGAGGTAGTTCACTACAAAGTTAACAAGATTTTACTATTTAATATGATTTGGGAGGGTATTACATACTTTATATACACTCCTTAGAATCAGCTTTCATTGCTAAAACCAATCTGACCTAAATGCTATAGTTATACTGTCATGTTTATCTAATAAGTTATACTGTTTATAATAAGTTATACTGTCATGTTTATCTAATAAGAATGGAAGGAACATAGGTAGAACAGGGGTGGGATCTTACCATTTGGACAGGATCATCTCAATTATTCCTTCAGTGATGTCTGTCTCTATAACGAATTGCCATAGAATTCAGAGTGATCTCAATTTATGTCCAAGTCCTGTAAGTGTTAAGTTTAGGGAATCCATCAAGACATGAAGAAGGAAAACATTGTAGGCAGAATCGGTAACATCAGAGTTAGCAAGCATAGAATACACATAGATTAACTCTCATCCTAGGCTAGAAATGGTTTGAAAACTCTAACAGAAGCAAGGGCAGAGATTCTAGGAAAACGTAGAGAGAGGTAATGGATTAGGTCTCAGTGTCCAATTTACACAGGACCTTTTCCTACCATACTTTCCCGCCTGTTTTAAACAACAGTAATTAACGTTTATTGATTGCATGCCATGCCAGGAATTGATCTGGGTGCCAGGAATCAGAAAAACATGGTTACAATCTAATTTGGATCTCAAAGTCTTGTATTAGGAAGACACATTGTATGAATGAGAGTAACATGGAAGAACTTTCCACGTATACCTTAAATTGCTTGAATTGTAATAACTACTGTCTGAGTGAATGCTATAAACTAAAAATGCATTTAATTATACTTTTTAAATTTTTCTGTGCAACAGCTGATTAAAAAATTAAATTACATATCACCTAACATGTTGACACAAATTTACGGCACACATATGTAACATGATGTATGATTTGTCCACCTAATTTCCTAATTAGGTTATAAATTGTTATTCTTGAAATTTATTATTTGACCATCATTCAAGAAACAACAGAGACATAATTCTTATAATCCTCTTCTTTGGGAGCTCATCAATCAGTTTCAGTTTATATTTCATTAATGTATCTTTAGAGAATATCTCTAACAGAGATATTTTTTTTTCCTTCAGATAAGCTTTTTGAGCTTTCTTTTAAGGCTATGCCTACTGTACTAAGAGATTTATAGAAAGATCAGGAGATTAAATATCAGACCTTGATCATGTGTAGGAGGTGAGCTCTTAGAATCATTTGGGTTTGGAGGAGGAGGAGTGTAAAGCTTCACTTCCTTCAAGGTTGTTTTTCTCAATAAAGAGAAAAACACTTGTTTTACATAGTTGTTCTCACTTGTAACTGCGTATTTGCTCTCTCTGCCATACTAGTGCTATTAAAATATTTTAGAACTCTCTTCAACGTGTGTTTTTATATTATTCAGTTTTTATTTTTGCTGTTGTTGAAAAAAAGCATTTTGCTGTTCTCACAGATAATTCATTAACATTTTAATTCTTATTACCTATTAGGCAAGATCATTTTGATGGGCAAGTTTACATTGTATCAATAGTATGTCTCTAATTTATATCTTCATTGCCTTACTGGAAGTGAATGGTGTGTTCTCTGGCACCCTGAATAGATGAGATGACATTCCAGAGGCAGAGATGTTGAGATACATTCAGGTTCTTTAACTCACTCACAGGTAGATTGTGTCAGTGGTCCCCAAGACTACTCAAATTTGTTGATTCACTAGGTGGGCTCACGGAACTCAATATATGGGTGTACTCATGGCTATGATTTATCCAAGTGAAGGGATATGAAGCAAAATTGGTAAAGGGAAGGGCACTCAAGGTGAAGACTGGAGGAAACCAGTGACAAGCTTCTACAAGTTCTCTCCCAGGGGAGTTGCACAGGATACACTCAATTCTGCCAGCAGTGAACTATAACGACACATGTGAAATGTCCACCAGGAACATTCACCTGAGCCTAGGACTCCAGTGTTTTATCATGGGCTGGTCATATAGCACATAGTGCTTGTGTGGCTGACTGTGGTCACTGAAATTCCAGACTCACAGAAGGAAAGCAGATGTTCAGCCTAAACCACATTGTTTGTACAAACAGTTTATTATCATTATCATTTAGGGGACGTTTCCTAATCAAGTTATCATTTAGGGGACTGAGCCACTGTTATCATTTAGGGGACGTTTCCTAATCAAGTTCTCAGAGGCCAGTCTTGCAAGCAAGGCTTTTTAAGGATAGCAGTCACAGGCCTGCTATGTTAACTCTTTTCTGCACATAGATTAAAAGGTTAAAAAAATTTTTTTAATGAGGAGTTTCTTATCTGCACTTGTTGTGAGAGCATATGCTTGTAGAAAAGCTATATTTCAGGTTTTGCTCTAAATACAAATGATTTTTCTAGAGATTTTAGAGAAAGGTGGGACAAACCTGCTCTAGTCATTTGAGTAAAACATGGCAAAACTAGAACTCTTTATGCGGAAGGAGGTTATAATCAACATTGCTGTGCCATCTACCTGTCATGAAGTATGGAGACCCTAAGAGCAGTGCAGTTAACATTAATGGTTGAATTGGTATGAACAGCAGAGCCTAGGGTGACTAAGTGAATCCTGGGGTATTTAGCTGCAGTTGAGTGCAGTTAGGTTCTGGAATATTCCCTCCAACCTCCTTACTCACCCTCCTTCATGAGCTGGACAATACATTTCAAAGAATGTTTTGTGATTACTTTTAGAAAGGATGCTTTGATAGAAGTACAAGGCAGTTACCTGACAGGCAGATCTCATGAGCGGAGGGCATAGAAGGAGTGGCTGAGCCCAGAATGTAATGCAAGATGGTCTTCATGCTGTGGGGTACCCCTCTACTGCCCAACTACTATAAGCTAGGGCTTAATTCACTCTTCTCACCCTGTACCTGTATCTGTTATTTGCCAATGTAACTAACTGATTTTACCATGATAATATGAGCTCACAAACTTACATTACAAACCCACAAGCCAAAAAAAAAAAAATAGATAAAAGTAAAAAAAATCATTCTAGAGGTAATCAGAGTGAACAGATCTGGTAGACAAAGAATTTTAAATAAAACCAGTAAATATTCACAGAGAGATAATGGGGAACATGAAAAACAGGAAGCTTCAAAGAACCAATTGGAGATACTGGATATGAATGTATTATTGTTGAAGTAAAGATCTCAATGGATGGACTTGATAATTGAATAGCAGAATGAATACAGCCAAAAACAATGGTGAGCTGGATGATCAACTTAAAGAACAGTCTAGGAAAGCGTTGGGAAGGGGTAATAAAATGAAACATAAAAGAATTAAGAGCTGTGGGGAGTAGAAGAAGAAATGTTAGTATCAGTGTTATTGGAGTCACTGTAAAATAAATGGAAGAAAGTTAGTATTTTAAAAAATAATTATTGAAAAAATTTCCAGAATGGGAGATGTGAAACCTCAGTTTGAAAGGGCTTATACAACAGAATAGATGAAAGAAACTTTATGCCTAGTCATAGTAAATTAACATTTTAGAGCACCAAGTACAAAAAGCAAATGTTAAAAATTTCCAGAGGATAAATGCAAGTCAACTACCAAGCAATAGGAGTCAGATTAAATCTTCTGGGTAGCAGCACTGAATGTGAGAAAATAATAAAGTAGCATTCCTAAAGCACTGGAGAAAATGAACATCAAGCTCAGTATATTTTATTGTTGACTAAATAAGCAATGACACACAAAAGCATATTCTAACAACCCAGAACTAAAACTCTAGTCTAAACCACTGCTACTCTAAGTGCAAGTCCAAGAAGTGTCTGTTATCCATCTGGATGAAACAAGAAGCATATGCAGGAATATAAATGAATACACCGCTTCCTTTTTTTTTTTTTTAATAATATCTTGTTAGGGGAAAAAAAAAAGTAAGCTGGACTAAACTGTGTGCTTAGAAATACAGATGATTTAGACTCTGGCACAAAGTTCTTTTTTCTAAAAATATCAAAACTGATATCAAACAGTTTGTAGACTAGTGCTGGTTCAGGGACCATATTTTGAGTAGCCTGTTTGCAGAGGATATCATTATGAGGTGGGTGTGGACTGGAGGTGCACAAGACCATAGGAAAATGAACATGAGCTTGGGTATTTGTCTTGGCTTTGTGGTGGAAAGAAGTTTTAGATATTGATAAAATTTTAAACTTTATAGAAAAAATAAGCATAAATATGAATCTTATTAAGTTGGGCTATCCACCGTAAGAATAAAAATAGGATGTAGATCTTTTAAAATAGAATAAGAAAATGGAATTCTTCTAATGGGAGTATTAGAAAAAGATAAGTAAATTTTAAAAGTATGGTAAATAGATAACTGGAAATAAGATGGCTGAAATATGATCTAATATCACAGCAATATAATAAATATGAATAGTTTAAACTAACCCATAAAATGATATGATTTCTCACATTGGTAAATAACATAAACAAACACAATGAAAATGCAACATCTAAATTCATTAGGTAATTCTATATGCTGTCTTTGAGACAAAGTTTAAAATAAAATATGTAGCCTTTTAACTTCTTTTAAAATATTGGAAGCAGACAGATGGGGTGGGCCCGAGCCAGGAGGTAGCTGAGGTGATTAATATCTTGAATATAAGGAACTTCAATATATCAACAAATATTATAGTTTAACTCAAGTAGAAGGAGAAAAGGATAGGCAAAGCATATTAATGGTCAGTTTACTGAGGAGGAAAAGTGAATTGTATAGAAACAAGAAAAGGATTTATGACATAATTACACAGTGGCTTATGGATTATATACGTTTTATGACTCTTTCGAACATAGATAGACCATCAAGAGAAGACTCAGACTTACATAATAGTAATTGAATTTGACCATCTCTGATATTTTGCCAACATTTTGCCTTATACAAATCATAGGTTTACATTTTAAAACTTTTTTGTTTTGAAGTTCTATTTGTTAAGGTAGGAGGATAAAACACACTTTACTTAACAATTTGTTAGCTTGACTTATAACTTTAAAATATTTAGACATGTGCTATGTGGGCCTCCATCTGTACTCTCATGTGGGCCCAACAAATATTAGGAGTGGACTGATAAAGGAGAAAGAGTAATTAAAGAAAATCATAGCAGGCCTTTGTACCTATTGTGGAAGACTATACAAGCATAACAGTGGTTAAACAGTGTATTAATTTTCTGTTGCTGCTGTAACAAAATACAGCAGTTTAATGGCTTAAAACAACTCTTGTCTTACAAATTTATTGTCTTACAGCTCTGAAGGTCAGAAATCTGAAACGGCTTTAACTGGGCTAAAATCAAGGTGTCAGCAAGGCTGTGTTCCTTCTAGATGTTCTAGAGGAGAATCTGCCTCTTTGCTTTTTCCGGTTTCTAGAGGCAGCCTGCATTCCTTGGCTCTTGTCTCCTTTCTCCATCTTCAAAGCCAGCAATGTAGCACCTTTCATCCCTCTGACTCTGAGTGGCTTCCCTCCCTCTTTCCCCTATAAGGGTCCTTGTTATTATACTGGACCCAACTAGATAATCCAAAATAATTTCCCCATTTTAAACTCCTTAACTTAATCACGTTAGCAATGTCCTTTTTGCCATAAGAAACCTATTCACGGGTTCTGAGGATTAGGATGGACATGTTTGGGGGAAACATTGTTCTGTCTACCACAAATGGAGAGTGGGAATGAGAAGGCAGGTAGAAATTGGAGCATTTGGAGGAATAGTTTCACTTTTTACTTTATATAACTTTGTGCTACTGTTTAAATTGCTTTCGCAAAGAAGATACTACTTTTATAATAATAACCATTAAAAATATATTTTGATCCCTCTCCATTTTTTGTTTCTTTTTATAGAAAGTATATTTTATATCATGCATCTCTTTGCCTTGTAGGAGAATTATTTCAAATGGCCTCTTAAAGTCATTATGTTTAATCCCATTTAATAGAGATACAAATTGGTGTATATAGAGCATAACCGAGTTACCTAATATATATATATATATTTTTTTGCGGTACGCGGGCCTCTCACTGTTGTGGCCTCTCCCGCTGCGGAGCACAGGCTCCGAATGCGCAGGCTCAGTGGCCATGGCTCACTGGCCCAGCTGCTCCGCGGCATATGGGATCTTCCCGGACCGGGGCACGAACCTGCGTCCCCTGCATCGGCAAGCGGACTCTCAACAACTGCACCACCAGGGAAGCCCTGACTTACCTAATATTTATACGTGAATAAAGGGACAATCTTTTGGAAGAAGAATAACAGTGAAATAAGAGACTATAAATAAGATTTTTAAAAAAGATTCCTTTCAGCATGTCACTTCTCCAAAACTAGTTCCAATCTGTGTATTGAGTCTGATTCTCAATAATACTGATACCCCAGGGCTCAAGAAGTTGTTATTTGCTTCCAAATGGGCCCAAGTTAAAATTTAAGTTAAATACCTAATGACATATTCCTGGGAAAGCTTAACTCTTTTATTGGTAGTAATAGTTTATTTCTCTTTTTTCTTGATCCTCTCATGTCAGCAAACCAGATTTAAGCAGTCATAAAATGCATTACCTTAGAAGAGAGAGTATTTAATACATGCACAATGGACAAAGATAAAAGCAGCCTACACTTCACACCACTGCCCACATCCCTTCTCCCAAAGGTTTCTCCCAAGACATTCTAATGGTCCGGGTTTCCTCCCTCTGGATGGAGGTGCTTCACGATAGATACTGTGGTGATGATTTGCTTTGGAAGATGGAAGCGTGGCTGCTGTGTTCCCACTGCCTTTGGTTCTGGGGTTTTCGTTTTGAAAAATTAGGGTTTATATATCAACAGGTGATGAAGCTCATCTCTGATTCATTCTCCCCAAGGTTGGTGCATCTCCAGCAGGAGCTCAGTCATAATTGGCCTAGGACAAATTTGTTAGAACCAGGGCACCACTTCTTATAGATATGATTGCTTTATCACGTTCACCTAAGGAAAATGTAGAAACACTAAACCAGATAGATCTTATCTACTTCCTTTTTTTGATACAGAGCGTTCAACATCTAAACAGTCTCATAACCTTCACCCCCACTGACAAATGTGAGATGATCATAAAAATATTCATTAGAAAATTCCCCTAGACACACTTTCCAGTCATAGTAAACAGCTCCGAAATTATTGGCAGTATATTAAATAAGATGAATTAAAGCATACAAGAAAGAAACGTCACTAGTAGGTAAATAGTCACAGAAACATAATTTAGACAGATGTTAATACAGCATAAATGATTTCAAGGAAGAATAATGTAGGACTTCTGACTTTTAAAATTCTTAAATTTGATGTATGGAATATCTGAGCTTTTATGTTTCATTAACATAGTCAAGTCTACAAGTGACCAAAATAAACAAAGATTTTAGTAGAGCAGATTGCAGAAAGTTGTGATAAAACGGAGCAGCTACCAAATGTAAGGGTTCTTCAGCTTCTGGTATCTGTTTATCTTTTTGCTACTGTCCACAAGTTAAGTTTTAAAAAAAAGTGCTTTTGAATTAAGAACTTTAGTCTCTCTCTCTTTTTTTTTTCTGATCCAATACAGTGGAGATTGGTAGAATGGCCAAGTTAGGAAATATTTTTTAAGTTAATTTAATTAATTAATCTTTTAATACAGCAGGTTCTTATTAGTTATCTATTTTATACATATTAGAGTATATATGTCAATCCCAAT
This sequence comes from Lipotes vexillifer, assembly GCF_000442215.2. Lineage (NCBI taxonomy): Eukaryota > Metazoa > Chordata > Mammalia > Artiodactyla > Lipotidae > Lipotes > Lipotes vexillifer. The sequence goes on from NW_006785848.1 coordinate 321,422, forward strand.
CTCCCAATTCATCACACACCCCCTCCCCCGCCACTTGGAAATATTTTAAAGGAGGAAACAAAAAGACTTGCTGATGGATTGTGGGAGATAAGGAAGAGTAAAGAATCAAAGGATGGGACTTCTATATCAGGTAATGCCAGATAGAAATTTAGACCAACCTTCCCACTGAAGACAAGTAGAAAAGCTAGAAATGGTAATAATAATAATAAATCTGTTGGAAGGTATCAGAGAACTCACAAGGTGATGAAGAATTACCTGGTCAAGATCCAGAAGAAGAAAGAAATACAGATTGGTGAGGCTAGCACCTGTAACTACTTTTACCTTGGGGATATTTGTTGATCTAGATGAGCTGGCTGAAAAGTTAAGTAGTGCTTTACAGTTTCTTGGGGCAGGAGAGGTGGGGAGGCAAGGAGAAAGTAAAACCATTCCTCACGTAGACTACAACCCAGCTTTCAGGCCCCTGGTGGCCTAGAGAATCTGTCCTTAACGTTGGATTAAGATGATGCCAGATTGCTAATGTTCAGATTCCGGGCAGAAGTAAATGAAAATCTTCTCTGGAGACAGATAAAATCATACAGGGCCTCAAATTTTTTCTACACTTTGGAAAACAACACACAATGCTTGGCACATGCGGAAACCTGACATCACAGAAAGAAACAATAAAAGCAATAGATAATAGAGATTTACTCACAGCTACTCTAACACTGGAATTCTCAGATACTTTAAAATATTCTTTTTATGTTCAAGGAGACAAAAGACAAGGTCAAAATTTTGGCAGAAAACGAGAAATTAAAAAATGACAGCAGATTTGAAAAGAAGAATCAAATAGACATTCTAGAACAGAAAAAAAAAAATGCAGTAATCAAAAACTAAGCAGCAAAACTGAAGTTTGAACCCAGGAAGTTCAACTTTCGGAACCATGGTCTTAACAGCTACTCTGAAAACTAGGAAAAAAATTGTTAACATTCTTAAACTTCCAAATTTAATGAGAATTTAACCAACTTAAACTACATTCTGGTTAATCATTGAAAACATTATGTGATGTCATAAAAAACAGACGAATATGTAGTATGGTCAAATATGTAGTTTGGGAATACAAATTTTAAGCCACTGATATAATAAAACCACGGTCAACAGAACATTTGTCATTTCCCTGAAAAAGTTCCATTGAAAATTGAATGAAATTGTAGAGAGATACAAGCTTCTATGAATGATATAATTTTCATGTTTCATATCCTTTTACCAGAAAGTTGCACAGAAATAATTTATTAATTTAATACTGTCTAAAACTTTTAAGGTGATCCCATTGAGCTCAGTCTGGAAAATTTATTTTTAAAAGTTCCTGTTCCTTCTTGACTCTAGTAATTAAGGCGTTTTGGAGATTAGATAACATGTGTCTCTTTTCAGAATACTTTGCCTGGATATTGGTTTATAGCCAAGGTATATGACTTGGCTTTTCATTCCTTTCAATTCATTTCTGTATTCTTCTGGACTTCCCTGTCCCAGTTGTCATTCATAGATGAAAATAACATAACTTCCTCTGAAGTTTTTTTTTTTTCTTCTTCTCTGAGAATTGCCAGTTTTACCCGAACTTGCCAAAATCATCACCAAGATTCACCAAGGGGTGTGTAAGGGGAATTAGGAGGCTCAAACACTGATTGAGGGGCTGGTCAGGAGTTTGGAAGGAGGGGGAAATGGGTTGGGGAGGTCCCCAGCTGTCCCTCCCCTTTCTAATGCCACAGAAAAGGGATGTTTCCCTGGTCAGCACTCCTCGCCCTCCCCCATATCCAAGTTCTCTTTGGGAAGTGGAGTAACATGTTAGAATGTTAACATACTTTGTAATCAAAATCTCAAAGTGTAGCTGTTACTGAATTTGCTAATAAATTGATTTGTAAAAACATTAGCTTTGGTTTCACCAAATTATCCCCAGGGGGCAGCAGAGAGTGATCTTACTGCAAATAGTGATTAGAGGCAGAGCACAGAGTTTCTCCCTCTGTCTCTGTCTCTGTCTCTCCGTCTCTGTCTCTCCCTCTCTCCCTCCATCCATACGTCCATGTATCTCTCTCTCTCTCTCTCTTCAAAACAAACTATTAAGTTGTAAGAGTGCCCAAATGGAAGAAAGAATGAGTGAGTAGAACAGATTAAGGAAAGGTGATAAGTGTGGGAGATGTATTAGAGTCAAGACAGAGTTAAAAAATAGGTAGTAAAGTAATAATTAAGAGACAGATTTGGAGTGAGATTTCTTGGGCTTGAATCCTATCTCCATCACTTATTAGCTGTGTGACTGGACAATTTACTGACTTTAGTAAACTGTAAAATGGGGATAATAATGTTTTTACTTCATAGGGTTGAGAGGGTTAAATGAGGCCATATTTATAAAATGCTTAGAACAGGATCTTAACTATTTACTATGGACAGAACCAGTGAGGTCTAGAATTGATATTTTAACAAAATATAAATATATAAAATGTGTTTACTAATTTCTCTGTTCTGGTTTTACTTGTTTTTTTGATATTGCATACATTTTATTTTCAAATATTTATTTCTAAATTTTCTTTTTGTACAATTTATGAACTTATATTGGAAAACAATGATTAGCTCTTATCTATCTTCTAACTTTTAAAGGAGAATTATGGAGGTATAGCAACAACTGTATATTGGAAGTGAAAATTTTTAAGGTAAATATCAATGACATAGTAGAATGTAAAAAATAGAAATATACATTTTATGAGGCTTTCTTAAGTTACTCATCAGTACATTTAATGACTGTGCATGGAAGAAGATCCAGGACTTCAGATGGGTCTTCAGAGCTTGGGTCAGGGAAGATTGCAGAAAAGTGAATTAGAGAATAGGGAAATAGGAAGTGGCTAGGAGACCAGCCATTTTATGCAATCACAGATTGAATTATAGTGGCTCTGTGGTAATTCATTAGCCTCAGATCTCTAACCATTGTACCATGAGGGCAGGGAAGAAATAAAATAAAAAGTGGAGCGTTGTAGAGTTTGAATCCTTTGAAATTCTTCACATTGTTGGGCATTGTTCTTTCACCTCCATGAAATAGTTACATTAGCAACTGGGTGGCAGTAGGACAGGGTAAACTGAGGGACTTGGGATTAAGCGTTTAGTAGTGTGCATGTGAGTTTGTGTGTGCGCGTGTGTATGCACATGCAAATGGAAGGGTAAGTCAGGCCACATATCTAAGCCAGAATGTTCACAGAGAGCAAAAATGACAAGACAAGTAGGCATTGGCCCATTACCGCAAGGATACACATCCAGAAGACTCAGCTGAGGAAGAAGGAGCAGGCAGGTACTTCAGTTACAGGCAATCAAGACTCAAATCCAAGAGGTGAAAGAGCAGGCAATGGAGAACAAGGGGTCAGAAATAAAAGGCCATTAGAGTCTGTGCAGTAAATATTCAAGGTCCATGCAAAGCCTTTATATAATGGGGAGGGGTCCCAAGGGCAAGATGACAACATCTTCTTGACTGGTTTCAGTTGTGGCTAAGCATGACTGTGACATGAGACAAAAGAGATACACCTGACTGGAAGAAGTTTACTTCAAAAGCATTTATAGGCAGATTAATCTTTTTTTTTTTTTTTTAGTAAATCAACAGTGCAAATTGGGGGCATTATGTCTTAAAGCAGCTCTAACTTACTAAAGCTTACTAGGCCTTTTCGTCTTGGCTACTACAACATTAACCTGCATAACATTGTTCTGTTTGTCTCTGTGGGCACTGATTCATAATTGGCAGTACTGAAGAGGAGGTGGAAGACTGGTGGAGTCAAAGGTTTGAGTTCTGGTTTGAGGGGTACCTTTCTCTTGATCTTGTTTCCATCTTTTGCTCTGCTTTTTGGGACCCAAGGGGCACACCTAAGGAGAATCTTTGAGATTTTTCAGAGACCTGCATACACAAGACAAGCACATTTTTCTCTCATTCTGTTGACTTTCACGGCTTATGTTTGGTGGATGGTTATGTTAACAAACTCTTGGTCTCTTTATTGTTCTTCCAAATACTTGCTCTGCATAAGAGGTCAAGGTGGGAGTTGGGAGGTTGGGGCGATGGGGTTTTGGGATGGAGGGGATGTAAGAGTGTGAAGAGAAGGTCTCATCCCGCCAAATCTACTTTGAGAATTCTATGGTTTTTCACACCACGTGCTTGACTCTTAAAATGCTGCTTGTACATTGTGGTTGGACCTGAGATGAGGGCATAGGAGTGTGTCTATTTAAAGTTGTTGCCTGAAAGTTCAAACCAGAGGAGTTAACTGGAAAGAACAGAGGGCTAGTGAACTTGAAAGGTGAGTTTTACTCCCAGCTTTGTCACCAAGTCACTTTGGGACCTCAGGCAGATCATGTAACCCTTCTGTGCTTTAGTTTTGGCTGTGTCATTGAACAGGCATCAACATAAATGATCATCAAGAATTTTTGATGACATGAGAAAATGCTCATATCAATATAATATTAAGTGGAAAAAATAGGTCATAGACTCAATTAAGAAACTTGCCTAGTATCATCAGATTAGTAATTGTCCAGCAGAGATCAACCTATGGTCTTTTGAAGTATTCCATGCCCTCAAGCACCTGATTTCACTGTCTTAAATTGACTCAGTGGAAGGAAAGCTTGAGAAGGGGAAGAGGGGAAATATATATAGTTTACTCTTTGGCAAGAGGCAAGATGGAACTGCTAGCTTAAAGAAAAAAAATGCATGTTATTTAATTTTTTTCCTGTTTGCAATGTTTTCTTCCCCTTCCTGGGGAGCTTTGCCTTGGGGTAGGAAACTCTTAGCACATAGAGGAGTCTGTTCCTCCCAAACATAATCTAAAAACCTATGAATAGTCACATTAAGGCAGGTGTATTTTTTGTTTTTTTGTTTTTTGGTAACTCTAAATTCCAGACGTGTGGCAACTAAAGATGAGTATTTATTTGTAATTTGGTTCAAATGATCATTCTAGCTCTTCAAACATGAAAGTGAATGGGAATAAGTACTGAATTGTGATAGACAATATTATGCTCCCTCCAAAGATGTCCGTGTCCTAACCCCTTGTAAACGTGTAGTCTTACACAGGAAAAGAGACTTTGCAGATGTGATTAAGTTAAGGATTTTGAAATGGGGCTGTGATCCTGGATTACCTGGGTGGTCCAATATAATCACAAAGGTCTCTATAAGAGGGAGGCAGGAGAGTTACCACCAGAGAAGATATAACAAAGGAACAGGGGTGGGAATGATGCAGCCATGAGACACAGAATTCAAGTGACCCCTAGAAGCTGGAAAAGGCAAAAAACAGATTCTCTCCATGTGTCCAGAAAGAACACAGCCCTGCCAACACCTTGATATTAGCTCTATAAGATCTATTTTGGACTTCAGACCTCTAGAATTGTAAGATAATTAATTTGTGTTGTTTTAAGCCACTCAGTTTGTGGTAATTTATTACAGTAGTAATACAATTATGATGCTTCTAGAGTTGTATGTGACTCCCATTATAGACAGTAATCACATAAGAATTTTCAAGGGAAAATCTTTTATTCTAAACTTGATTACTGAGGCTGTACACCTCTTCAAACTGGAGATAACTGCTAAAAGTTATGATGACTGGGAAATTTACAGGATGGGTCAAATATAGAGAAATATCCTGTTTTGCTTTTTAAACCAAATTTAGACAAATCAGTTTATCTTGGGCACGTTCAATGCCTTACTGTAAAGTTTATCTGTGTACAGCAGAAGTGAGAAGAGGACCAATGAGCTGAAAGATAACTCAATCAATCCACTTCCTCCGTCTTTGCTTCAGTGCTTCATACAGGAAATCTATTGCTGTGTCAAGTTCCAGAGAAGTTTCTTCTGTTCCAAGTTACTAATCAGGCTGAAACACATAGAGTTGATGGAAGGGGCTACGAGGAAAGAAGTGTCATGCTGCTAATGGGCTAAGAGGATCCAGCACGGAGAAGTGGACGAGAGAGGGCCTCACCATGTCCATAGCTCCTTTTACACCTGTGTGGAGGAACAGTGCTGAGTGAAGGGCAGAAAATAAGAAAACAGAAATGCCCTGCACTTGGATAACTTCTGATCTTCAGCTACTACTGATTTTGACTCTCTTCTTAGTTGCAGGTGGGTTTGAATTCTCTTTGGGAGGGTGACAGGAGAATGACTGGTGAGAAACCTGGTCTAAGCTTTTCCTGAGCTTTCTTTGCCTTTCTTATGGAGCAGAGCATGATAAATGCAATCTGAGATATGGGGGATGGGGTTTCCTTCTAAACTTACTTCACTTTATTATTCTTATTTTCCTCTTTGTCTTACTTATTTTGTGTCCTACTACACTCTACATATCTCTATAATTTGCCCCACTGCCCATTTCCTTATTCCCCCTCCCCCTTTTTTGAGCAAGACAGAATAAATTAATTTCTAGTAGCAATTCAAGTCACCTGAAAAAAGTGGCGCTATTTTCGTCTCCCCCTCTTAAAAAACTTAAATAATAATCCCAACCTATTTATGTCCATATTGTTAACAGTATAAATTAGGAAAGTTTATTGCTTTCTTGTCACTTTCGATGACCAGGCACTTTTCAAAATATAATACGTTCCGAAGTTTGGTCGTGCGTCTGTGATGTAGGTCTGTATTTATCTTTAACATATGTGGGCTGTCAGAGACAGTTTCTGGGTTAGAAGACACGTTCTTCAACATCTAGCTTCCTGCAGGAGTTGTGGAGAACTTAGGGCTATTGCGGGGCTGTCCGGGTTTCACTATAGAGGGTTGGTAGGAGTGGGAGGGAGTTTTCAGGTTTCACTTGTAGTAGATGGAAGCAGCTGCAAGGAAACATTTGGTTTTAAATTTTATAGTTTGGTAACTGAAGGAAGAAAAGTATTTTTTCTCATATAAATGACTTTAAAATACTATCTTCCAGCAAAACATCTGTTTTTCTGCATGTTAATCTTACTGGTGAGCACACATGAAGTAACTATACTGTATTACTGTACTTTTCTATGGAGCATTTTCACATACTTTTTCTCCTCTGATCTGCACAGCAACCCAGTGAAGCAGGCATAGAAGATATTTCTCCATCTTACAAAGGTAGAAACTGAGGCATAGAGAGGTGAAATGATTTGTCCAAGGTTACACTACTAGTATATGACAGTCATACCCAGTAATAATATACATCTGTAAGCATCACTAAACATTTGAATAGGCAATTTTCCTCAATACTTAGTCATTATGCTTTTCACTAACAACTGCCACTAAGCCAATACTTAGTTATAAACTGAATGGAGTATTTACTCACTTAAAAAAAAAAAATCAATTGATTTGAATCTTTCAATAGTTGAGGTCTTGTTGTAGAAAGTTCTTAAAGAAACCTGTTCAGGATTCAACTTGGCAGGGAATGTCAGCTAGGCAATGAGCTATTTATGTCAAGTTGCACTATGACTTTTGGGTAAAAGAAAAAAGATCAAGATTAAAACATAATCAATAATTTTGAATTTAATGCTTTAAAGGTTTGGATTTTAAAACTATTTCTAACCACAACTAGGCGATACTACAAATATCAAACCTCTGAAGTCTGTGCTTCTATAATTATAATGTTATCAGAATGTTTAGGATAAAGATATGGAAAAGCAAATTACTTTATGTGCAGTGATCTCGCATGATAAATTCACCATGAAACAATTCAGAATAATGATACGCAAAGCACTTGGGGCATGAGTTTATATCTTTATCACTAATATTTTGTTATTAATGCTGCCAAACAGAAATAACTCACTTTATTATACAAGACAAACTCACAAAGGAGAAAGAGAGCTAATGACTTCACTGTAAACAACATACTATTTAAAAAAATCCACTTACTTTTTTTTTAACTTATTTGCTTATAAATTCAAGCAGTGTGGTAGTTGATAGACAAAATTGATAGACAAGATTTATTAAGAAAATACCTGAGAGGGAAAAATAAAAACAATGCTAATCATCCACTGCAGAATAAAGCTCTCCAACACTGTGTCTGGTCCCCTTCCCTCAAACTCCCTTTACCCCACACCACTTCTTTGTTACTTAATTCTATTGTCTTCTAGATTTTTTCTTGTGTTCAAATTATATTTTGACGTCCCCATCAAAATCTTTTATAAAAGATTCTATCTTTTATAAAGATATATAATCTCACAGATATTGAGATTATGAGTTACTGAAAAGGAACCCACAACCTTTTTTCTCCTTTGGGCTAATTTTGACCATCTGTTATTATCTCCCAGTAGGGGGCAAGCAGTAACAAGAAGAAGAGATAAAAATCAAGGCAGGGCTGTTTGGTAGCTTCAGCAGGTTTGCAAAAAACCAAAAAAGAGATTAAAAGCAATTGAGAAAAAGAAGGTGTTTGTCCTCATTAATTTCAGTCTTCTCTTCCTTTTCTAATTTGTGATAGCTGTGAATTTACACATTATAGTAATTTTTAGGTGTGGTTTCCTCTAAACATCCATGCTTAAACAATTAACAAATGAACCAAAAGTCTTTATATAGAGTCTTGTACATAGAGTGTGTGTCTGTGTGTGTGTCTGTGTGTGTGTGTCTGTGTGTGTGTGGGAATAGGGCTTAAAGATTGTTAGCAATCTAAATTAGAGAGATCAAGCTAAGATGAAACAAACGGAGAACATTTCAATCAGTCAGTCTTGAAATTGTGCATGAATCTAGTAAAAATCCAAAGATAGGAGAAATTATGGTGGGTTGGACTTATTGAAGCCTTTATGGAAGAGATGGGTCTTGAATGATAGGTTTGGATAGATGCGGAAAGGCAGAGATAGAAAGTGGGAGGAGGAGACGTGTAGCGTGATCAAAGGCAAGGTTGTTCGGGGAGAAAAAGAACTCTTAGCTTGATGGATCAGAGATTGTTTGTTATATGATTGCAGGAAATAAGGCTGAATTTCAGGGGTCCTTGATCTCTAAACAAAGAAACTTGGATACTGTACACTAGTCAGGAAAATAATATAATAAAACAATATTTTGGAGAAAAATGTGGCATCGGTATCTCACTGAGTGGGAGTGGAACTTGGTAAAGCTTTATTTTCAAGCAGGGGCAAGAGCTCCTACCCTTGAGTTTACATTTTAGGAAGGCCCGTGATATTACTGACAGGCATTGGCAGCTGAGAAGGGAAGTTTCTTTGCAGAGGAAGATGTTAAATTCAGTATAGAGAGGGCAAACACATAGGATGAAAATCCCTATGAGCACTTGGAAGTATAGCACATCCATAATTTGTGGATGGAGGATCCCACAAAGAGAGTACACATGAAGAGATAAAAATAATAGAATAAACTCTAGAGGTTTTTGGATTTGGGTCCTAGGAGTGATAATTATTTCTTCCTCTCTATAACAGAGAGTAAGATCTGAGAAGAGATGGGAAGGGAGACAATCTGCCATATAGATGGAATGCTTCACTTTAAATAAGAGGACAGAAACTCTTCTGAAATTGCAGAGTAAGATGAGAAGTTGGATGTAAGGACGCTAATAGGTTGAGGATAGAAATAAGGAAATGGGAACAAATGAGAGTTCCACAGTAGATAAATTCCCTCCCAATGAAGTCATGAGTATTTCAGTTAATGGTGCTAGTTAATAAGATAATTCAGTTTTCATTTGGTTTTATGTTGTATCTGAAAAATCGATCTGTACAGTGATTAAAATGTAGTAACTTTTAATATATACTTTTGCCTCTTCCCTCTTGTTGTCATCAACACACATTTGATAATTCCTAAATGGGATTAGGAAGCAGAGCTGTGGTTATGAAATGACTTTGGACTGTGTGATGCTAATTGCTCCTAAGAATCAAACCATTACTTTTTTTTATAGTTATAAACTTTAAAAGTTGAGTTTTGAGCAGAGAATGCTTATTAGTGAGGACCCTTGGAAGAAACAGCTGGAAAGTAGGACAAGGGAGCAGAGGAAGAAGCCCACCAGCAATCTTAACCATGACCCTCATCTGACCCCTCATGGGGGTCTCTAGAGTTAGAGTGGCTCCAGAGAGACTCTGCATTGAATCAAAATGGCTGGGGCTTTATACCTCCAAATTAGTCAACGGATGTGGGCTGCCCTGGGAAAAGTCTGATTGTGCGTGAAATAACTGAGGTGATCTCCGAAGATGCTGAGAACTGAAGGCTGTCTGCTGACAGTGCTCCTATAGCAGCAGGAGCAGAAACTTATTCCTCGAATAGGATTTGGGTACACATACTATCTCCATCATAGCTGCCATTTCCAGGGCTCTTCATTCCTCCCTGAATTTCTGAGTTTCTGTCTGGTGTTATTTCCCTTCAACCTAAATACTTTCTATTATCATCACTAGTAGTGTAGTTCTGCTGGTAAGGAGTTCTCTTAGTTTCCTTTTACCTGAATATGCTTCATTCTTGCATATCTATTCTTGCATATTTTTGCTGGATGTAGAATTCTGGTTGACTTTTTTTTCTTTCAGCACTTTAAAAATGTTGTTTCACTATTTCTGATGAGAAGGTGGCAGACTCAAAACATTGTTCCTCTGACTATAATGAGTCATTTTTTTTCTGGCCGCTTTAAAGATTTTCTCCTTATTGTCAGTTTCACCACATATAATGTGTCTATGTATAGTTATTTTCATATTTTCCTGCTTGAGGATTACTGAGATTCTTGAATCTATAAATTGATGCTTTTCAGCAAATTCAGGGAAATTTTTAATCACTGTTTTCTTCAAATATTTTATCTATCAACTTTCTATGCTACTTCATTGCAGGTCCCTATAGTTATTATAGGTTGTTTTTTTCAGTTTTTTTTCTCTCTGCTCTTCAGATTGGATAACTTCTATTGATCTATTTTTAAGTTTGCTAACAATTTCCTCTCTCACTTCTCTTAAGGCCATCCACTGAATATTTTACTTCAGATATTGTATTTTTCAATTTTAGAGTTTCCATTTATTTTGTAACTTGTCTCTTTTCATTCTGTTGAGATTTTTTGTTTTTTCATTCATTGTGAGTCTATTTTCTTTTATATCACTGAGCATAGCTTAATATTTACTTTATGGTCCTTTACTGATAATTGCAGTATCTGTGTCAATTTGAGGTTGATTTCCCTTTAATGTATTTTTTTTCTTCTAAGAAAGGACCACATTTCCCTGGTTCTCTGTAGGGTAATTTTGTTTAGATTGTGAATATTACAACTTAGAGGCTATATTCTGTTACATTACTTTGTTGATTTTTTTTCCCCAGAAAACATTTACCTTGGTGGAACTCAAACTAAAAACTCTCTCAGACAGTATTTTATTTCATTATTTTTTTTAAATTAATTAATTAATTTATTTAGGCTGCACCAGGTCTTAATTGTGGCACGCGGGATGTTTGTTGTGGCACGCGGACTTCTTAGTTGTGGCATGCGAACTTTTAGCTGCAGCATGCGAAATCTTGATTGCGGCATGCATGCAGGATCTAGTTCCCTTACCAGGGATTGAATCCGGGCCCCCTGCATTGGAGCATAGAGCCCTACCCACTGGGCCATCAGGGAAGTCTGATCTCTTGGACAGTATTTTAAATCTCGGTGCTTTTACCTTTAGCTAGTTGGCTTCAAGTGTGCCCTGCCATGCGGGGCTTGGGGTCAGCCAGAGAGGTGGGTACAGTTTACACACAGAATTTAGAACTCAAGCTCTCTGCCTCTCTCAATTTCAAGAGACCAAGGTTGCCCTGAAATTTATCTTCTTTTCTTCAGAGAACTGTGAGTTTTCTATTAGAGTTTTAGCTGTCCAGTGTCATGCCAACTGCAGCCTTTCCTGGGACTAGAAGTGGTAAATATGGGAAACTTTCTTTCTTTCAAGGATTGATACCTCTCAAGAATCTTCTTGCTTTTTCTACTTGCCAGTGGCTTCAAATAATTGTTTTTCTATTTTGTCCGGAATTTGTGGTTGTTATGTGTGGAAGCTTACTTGTCCATAAACAAAGTAGAACTTTCTTCAAATCTATGTCTTTTTAATATCATTGTGTTTTTACCAAGTGATATTGATTTGGTTGGCTGTATTATCTTGGACATTTAGATCAAATGTATTATATTATTAAATGCCTTTTTGTTTTCTAAATTTCATCCATGACTTGGATGAAATTTTGGTGCTTTTCATTTTTCTCAAGAAAATCTCACTCCCCTTTCCCTCGTTTTCTAGATTCTTATATATCTCTGTATTGGACTTAAAGATCCGTCATGAGATATAATTCTAACCACTAGCTATGCCATCTTTAAGAAATTACTTGCCCCCCCTTTAAACAGTAATTTCCTCATTTGTGAAATAAAGGAGATGCATGACACTATTGAGAAGTATTGAGTTTTCAGACAGGAAGGATTTTAGAAACTTTCAAATTAAATTCTTTCATTTTATACATGGGCAAATAAAGCCCAGAAATGTTTAAGGAATTACTAAAGACATTACCCAACTTTTTAGTGGATGAGCTGAGCTTGGAAATCCTCCATAGCACCAAAAAATAGAGGGGAAAATGGATATGGCAAGTATATGTGGGAGAATCTATGGTTTTTTAGATGTGATGTACTTGAAGTAACAGCAAGCATTCAAGTGAAGAGAAATAGCAGCTTAAGGGTTGAGATTTTTGTTTAGGAAAAATAAGTCAAGGCTAGCATGTGGGCTGGTTTTTCTGTCAGTCAATAAGTAAGTGGGTGTCTGCCATGTGTCAGACACTATGCTTCATGCTGCAGATACTTGAATAAGACAGACATTGATCCTGCTCTCATGGACCTTCGAATCTGGTAAGAAAGGTAGATATTAACTAAATGATCGCAAATAATTAAACAATATGAAATGTGTAAAGAGAAGTATAGGGTGGCATGGAAATGTGTAATTGGTAAGTCTGATCTGGTCTGAGGGTCAGGGAAGACTGCCCTGCAGAAGTGAGGTTTAAGATGAAGATGAGCAGAAAATAGCTAGGCAAGGAGGGTTGAGGGGATGAACATTCCAGAGAGTCAAACAGCCTGTAAGAGGGCAGAGGGAGCTAAACTGTGACTGAAGTGGTAAAACAAGGAGAAAGCAACTGTGTCGAGGCCCAATTCAAATTCTGGAGGTGGGAAAGGATGGTGAGAGAAGGTGTAAAGGGAGAGAGGAGCAGGCGAGACTTGGGGCAATACCTTTATTAAGGTGCCTGAGGAGACAGGCAGGCTTGCAAATGAGGAGACAGATAGAGAGAAGCACAGGGTAGTGGTAGAGGTGAAGGAAGGGGTTTTAGAGGGAGAGGAAAATAATAGCATCAAAGTACGCCAAGCAACTCAGGAACATAAGCACTGAAGAAAGGTCTAAAGTTTGACTGTAAAGGACCTGGTGACCTTCAAAATTGTGGTTTGAATGGAAGGGTATAAGAGCCACAAATTGCTGACATAGAGGATGGAGTGGGTGGGGGGGAAACTGAGACTGTGGGCTTAGACCGCTAATTCTATGTTAATTTTCTGTCAACATAGGGGGAGCCTGAGTGTGTTCAAACTGTGTCATTGGAGAACAGTCAGTGATTCGGTAAAGATATTTTCCCAAACAGGGTGTTCGCATATGCAGTTTTAAATTGTTTAGTGATTTCTTTTCTTTGTCCTTGCCATTTTGTTACTTTACCATGAAATACTATGCCATCTTTCACTACAATTTATCTATTACATAATATGGGAGTATCTGGTTATAGGATTTATTTTTGTGGTATTGACAATTTTTGAAAAAATGTTCAAGTAGTAAATAGGGGTAGATTCAAAATTATTAAATCTAGTTGTTTTTATTCTCCAAAATATCATTCTATCTGCCTTTTATTGGCTCTCTCCTACATGTTACCCAGAGGTTGTTCTAAGCCAGTAATTTTAAGCTAGTTGCCAGACAGAGTCACCCGCAGGGCCTAAAATATTAAAGATACAGTGGTGGCATCTTAAGCCTACTTAATCAGACCTTTCAGGGCATCTGGACTTTCACAAATCTTTGCAGGTTATTCTGATGGGAGCTAGGATTAAGAACACTGTTTTAGGTCTTTCTTCATTACCCAAACTATCCCTGTTGTCCCAGATCTACAGGGTGCTATAAATCAGATTCTGCTCACCTTCAGATTTACCCATCATCCAATGTGGACTTTAACTTCCCCAAATGATAAGGTTTCTGAGGGCCAACGCCTTGCTTTATTCATTCTACCATCCCCAGAGCTCTGCACAGCTACCTGAAGCTGAGTACGTATACTCAGAAAACGTTTGTCAACCTAAACTTCCTCAAAATGTCTCTTGTATCTGTAACCACTCTTGCCCTTTATGCTTCTCTCTCAGAAACCAAGTGTCAGTGTTCAAAAGCAAGCCTCCACTTTGCGTTTGTCTCATCTCCTCTCGCTACCTTTAGGATCCTGCTTTACCAGTTAGCATCCTTCATTCTTGCAGCTTCTAGCGCTCCCTCTTTCTGTCTACAAATATGCTATGTTCTCCTCTCTTCTTAAATACCCTCTCAGTCCTCCTAGTTCCAGATATTGCCCCATATCTCTCTTTCAGGTTTGACATGAAAGGATAAAGCCACTGTCCCATTCTCCCATATCTCCCATACCTTCAAGGTCAAACTTCTTGAAAGAGCAAGTCTACATTTGTTGACAATTGCTTCTGCTTGGCCCCTTGCAACCTGTTCTACCCCTCCCTCTGTACTATAACACTACTTTCTTACAGCTCCTAAATGTCTCTGATGACCTTGTTAGCAAACCATAAAGCCTCTTAGTCCTTACTTCAAGACTTTTCATACATGATTTGACCTTGATTATTTCTGTCTTGAAATCTCTTTCCC
>NW_006785848.1:336191-348761 GCF_000442215.2 Lipotes vexillifer
GCTTCAAGACACTGCATTTACTTTCTACTTTTCCTCATCATTTCTGCTAACTTCACTTCCTCCAACAGATCCCTAATTTTAAATGTTTCTGGTTGTGGCCTCTTCTCTAATTTCCACAACAGAGACAGCAATTTGGCAGCCCATGGGCTGGATCTGGCTTGAAGAGACTTTTGACTGGTTCATGTAATATTTTTTAAAATTGAATTTGTTGCCAATATTTTTAAATTGGGAGATTTTACCCAGAAACCCTGAGATAGTGTCTGGGGTTGCTGTGAGGATTAAGCTAAATGATATATATAAAACACTTAATACTGTGTCTGAATTTTACAAACATTAAAAAAAATCATATCAATAATTATTTTGCAGTTTCCAAAGCTCTTTCATAGATATTATTTTATAACTTATTTAATTGGCCCCTACAGATAGACTTTTTGGTTGTTTCTAGTTTTTTTTTTTTTCTTGGAATTAAAAATTATGCTGGAATTAATATCCTAGAACATAAGGCATACCTTGGAGATATTGTAGGTTCAGTTCCAGACCACCACAATAAAGTGAATATTGCAATAAAGTGAGTCATACAAACTTTTTCGTTTCCCAGTGCATATGAAAGTTATGTCTACACTATACTGTAGTCTATTAAGTGTGCAATAGCATTATGTCTAAAAAACAATGTACATACCTTAATTTAAAAACGTTATTACTAAAAAATGTTAACCATCATCTGACAACACAGGGTTGCCACAAATCTTCAGTTTGTAAAAATCTTAGTAAAGTGAAGCACAGTTAAAGGTGGTATGTCTGTATCTTTGTATATTTGATATGCATATATATTCATGATCTGTCCACTGAACACACTGACCCTTGTGATCACTGATACACATTTGTACAACATCTTCCATGAGCTAGAGAACAAATCTGTCTTCATTAACTAGTTTTGGACTATGTGATGGTAACTGCCTCAAAAAAATTAGCCCAACAATATGGCTTTCATTAATACTGTGTCCTAATAAAATGATGCAGACTTTGTGACTAGCGTCACACACACAAAAATTATTCCCAGAAATATGGTTTTTATTAGCATTGTATCCTATCCATGTTTCTTTTCCAAATGGCTAATTAGTTCTCCTAGTATCATTTATCAGTGATATAAATAATCATCCTTCCCCTTACAAATTTAAATGACCACTGTTATCAGATACTAAATTCCCATTTGTGTAGATAAAGCAGCTGAGGTTCAGAGAGTAATTTGTGCAAAATTACAGAGGTAATAAATGGAAGAGCCAAACTGTTAGCTGATTTTCTTACTCTAATTTTGGTGTTTTTTTTTTTCTATTTTTGTCTCTGCTAAAACTTTGGGTTTTTACCCAATATTTTGTTTACTGAACACCTAATTAGGTGTTGTCTGCTACTAAATTAATGTATTTTAAAACATAAATCACTTTCACACTGTAAGAACACGAAATATATGTTGTGATACCAGGATCAATTGTTGACATTATTATGTTAAAAAAAGTAAGTATTCTTGTGTTTCTTTGTACTTATTTTAATTTTCTTGTATAGTGACATATATAACATATATTGCAGAGTATGATATATGTGCATTTTAAAGAACAATTATACAGTGAATATCTATGTAAATTAAGACATAGACTGTTGCCAATTCTTCCTCAATTATAGCTCCCAAACTTTGCTCTAAAGGTAGCCATTATCTTTTGGGATAATCATTCTCTTTGGTGTATAATCATTCCCTGTTTTTTTTTTTTTACATTTTACCATGTACATATGTAGTTCCTAACGATAAAATTTATTTTGCCTTTTTTTTTTGGTATTGTGCATAAATGGAATCATACTACGTATATTATTTTATAACTACATTTATTTACTCAATATTATGTTTGAGATTTAACTATATTTAAGTATGTAGCTGCTGTTCATTAATATAAATAATTTTTATCATAAAGTTTCAGATGTTTGCAAAATAGTTTTTATTCCCCTGGAAAAATTCTGGTGCAGAAATAACAAATATGATTTAAAATAAAAAATTTCGTATTTTGCATTTCAGTTTCTTTCCTTTTTGGAGGCAAGGATCATGTTAATTGAAATATTAAGGGGCTTCCCTGGTGGCAGAGTGGTTGGGAGTCCACCTGCCGATGCAGGAGGCGCGGGTTTGTGCCCCGGTCTGGGAGGGTCCCGCGTGCCGCGGGGCGGTTGGGCCCGTGAACCATGGCCGCTGGGCCTGCGCGTCCGGCTCCGCAACGGGAGAGGCCGCGGCAGTGAGAGGCCCGCGTACCGCAAAGAAAAAAAAAAAAAAAAAAAAAAAAATATTAAGCTATGAGACAGATGAAGGAGATAGTTTTAATTCTAAAAGGCATGTTTCATTTTATATTGCCAAAATGGCAAACATTTATTTATTTTTTCTCTTCTCCTTCTGTAGGAAAATACATCTGTCTCAGGGAAAAAGTCCTGAAATCATTATGGGAGACTAGATTTATAGCAAAAGCTGAAACTATCTTTTTTTTAGCCCTGGTCTTTCTTCAGATCCTAGTATATTCCCTCCAGATACATGTTCTCTGCACATAAAATTACTTTTATTTGGAATATTCTCCTCTCATTCTCTTTCTTATTATCAGCTTCTTGTTCATTGGGCCATGTATTAATCACCTATCACTGCATAATAAATTACCCCCTAACAAATATTTATATTCTCACAGTGAGCCAACAGTGAGTGAGAGAGAAAACACCAGGACAGAAGCCACAGTCTTTTTATAACTTAATCTTGGCAGTGACATTCTATCACTTCTGCTGTATTCTATTTGTTAGAAGTGAGTTAGTAAATCCAGCCCACACTCAAGAGAAGGGGATTTTATAAAGACACGAATACCAGGAAGGGGGAACAGTAGGCGTCATCTTAGAGGCTGCCTACCACGCCTCAGTACTAGGATAAGTTACTCAAGGTACATTTTATGTACTTTTCATTTATTGCTATTGCAATTTCACATAATTATTTGATTATTTGGTTAATGTGTATTGTCCCCATTAGATTGAAAGCTCCATGATAAATGGGCATTTATTGAGTGCCTAGCTATTGTAATTGAATAAATAAATATTATTAATGCAGTTTGCAGCTTCCCTCCACCAGTCCAAAAGCTCTTATATATGTGATAGGTGGTCACTAAGATACCATCTCAATGAAAACTAGTGAAAGAAGGCAGAAAAAAACCTATTTCTGTTCTTCCAAAATTTCTCGTAAAATTAGTGCATTACTTTTCAGGTAGCTTTAGTAGAGAAAAAGATCACATGAGTCTGTTATTCCAACCATTCCTGTTTGCTATTTAGAAAATAAAATTGGGGGGGGGAATTGGCTATGCTTTCAATTATTCTTACAGGGGTGGGAGTACTTTTAAATTATATACCAGAAAAAAAAATTGTAAATTAGGATCCCTTCCCCCAAAGTTACAAAGTTTATGGATTTTCTGGCCAATTATCATGGACTTCCACTAGTTCCCAACATGAAAATTATTGCATTAGAAGCAGAAATAGAATTAGACTATTTGGATGACAATTCATCTTATTTTCAAGACCTCTGAAGAAAACAATTCAATGTCTCTTCTTGCTTGAATCCATTCATAACTCTAAAAACTGTTGGGAAATAATACTTTTATGTCTAACCTATATCCACAATATGTAGTTTTATAAAACACAGTACAAATATACTAACTAAAATGTTAAGCTTGATATTTTAAGCTTTCTGGAGCCAAAAAATTATAGTAAAGTTTTCTATACTGTATTTACTTCACCATACTGGTGATTAGAAAAAGTTATGTGCTCAGTATAGCTAAATAAAGTTCTTCTGGCAATGTAATTTTAGTTTTCTTTGTGTGATTAAGATCTCAGTCTCAGAGTTGCATTTATTTTAAATGAAACTTGAATCTTTAGGAGAGATGTACGGTTTCCTTTTTACTGGGTTTAAAACCTCAGTTTGTAATGTTCATTGGATACCTTTCACTCGTTATTCCTTACTTATTAAGTAAGGATGACAGTCTGTGTTTTGCAGAGGAGAGAACTAGAGTAAATAAATTCATTTAATTATTTATAATCATTCAGGGAAGAAGCAGAGTAAGAAGTAAAACTCATATCCCTCATATTTTCCTGCCATTGCTTAATCCAAAAATGTCCAGTTCTGTATTTATTATGATAACTTGCAGAGTTTTGAAATTTGAGAGCTTGAAACACCAAATATTTTCCTTGTGTAAAATATCAGAACATTCCCACAGATTTCAGTGTATTGAAATATATTCAATATATTTGTATTCTATGTTCCTTTTTTTAAAGTTGATAGTAAGTTCATTAAATGTTAAATAACAATAAAGATGACAAGATGCAAAGACCATAATAAGCAATAAGAATGACTTCTAATTAGTTCAATACTAGCATAGAAGCCTCAAGTTTTAGAAAGAAATATCAGAAGAAATGTAAAAATAAAGCTATTCTACATTATTGTCTTTTACAGCTATATGGTAATTTTATTAGAGCATAGCCAGATACTTTAAGCTACAGTTTTGCTTCAATTTTAGAATTCTTTTAGCTTAAAATACATTTGATCAGACTCCTTACTGCTTGTTTGTATTCTCCCAAAACCTTGCCAATGAATGAAAGGGCAGAAAGATCTGTAATTTTTTGTTTTCCACCTTCATACATTAGAAATAATAATCTAAGGCACTATACTGACTATTTAAGTATGGCATAATCCATGTTCTATTTTGGTTAATAACAGTTACTGAATCAGAGGTTTTTATCGAGAACGGTGAAATTATCAGAAATGCCTATCTCTAACTTTTTTAGTCAGTAGAGCCCAGCAGAGCACAGGATTTTACAATAGATAAAAACTGTTAAGTAGTGCAAAAAAACCACGTGCTATTTCTGAGAGCCTTTTTCACTCACTGGAGGAAGCCTTTGGAGTATGGGTTTGCACAGTCAATGCCTATACAGTGTCTACTGTGTGGGTGGTATATGCTTGCTCAGGCATATGACAAGGACGATTTGGGAAAGAAAACTCAAAGTGAGTGCTCAAAGTGACTAAGAGGTTTCATTAGTAGTCAAATCACAAAACATCTTACTTCTACTGAAGATTTTGACTTAGATGGAAAAGGGTTTTTTTTAAACAGTATTTTCAGTGCCAAGGTTTTGCATTTGTATTTTCTTTTATGTTTATTTGTGTAGAAGCATGTTCTAATATTATGTGTGTTACAGCCTGATGTTTCTGATATTATTTTAAATTAAATCTAGGGATAATTTATGTACAATTAACTGCATCCATTTAAAAGGTACATTATGATGAGGTTTGACAGTTGCATATATCTGTGATCATCATCGCAAACAAGATACAAAACATTTCTATCATTCCCAAAATACTCCTCCATGTATATTGGTAGTCCACCCTTGTCTTCATTCCCATATCTTCAGGCAACCACTGATCTGCTGTTTGTCACCATAAATTAGTTAGCATTTTACATTAGCAGTACTCTTTTGTGTAGTGTGTAGTGTACTCTTTTGTGTCTGCCTTATTTCACTCAAGGGAATGCTTTTGAGATTCATCAATATTGTGTGTATTCCTTTTCATTGCTGAATAGTACCCCATTGTATGGATAACTAATCTATCTATTTGCTGACTGGCATTTGGGTTGTTTCTCGCTTCTGGTTATTTGTGAATAAAGCTGCTATGAATATTCATGCACAAGTCTTTGTGTGGACATATGTTTTTATTTCTCCTGGGTAAATACTTAGGATTGGAATGGTGAGGTTATAAATGGGCATATGTTTGACTTTTGAAAAAACTGCCAGAAATTTTCTAGTGCAGTTATACTTTTTTACATTCCCATTTATAATGTGTGAGAGTTCCAGTTGCTTCACATTCTTGCCAATACATATTATCAGTCTTTTTAACTTTAGCCATACTTATAGGTGTGTAATCATTATCTCACTGTGATTTAAGTCTGTATTTCCTCTACGATTACTAATGTTGAACATCTTTGTGTGTATTTATTGGCAATTTGAATATATTATTGGTGAAGTGTCTGTTCAAGTCATTTGCCTGTTTTTTAATATTGAGTTTTAAAATTATTGAATTGTAAAAGTTCTTCACATATTCTACACAGCAGTCTTTTGTTAAATACATGTATTATAAATACTTTCTCCTAATCTGTGGTTTCCCTTTTCATTTTCTTAATGTTCTTTTTCAAAGACCAAAAGTTTTAAATTTTGATAATGTCCAGTTTATCAAATTTTATTTCATGGTTTGTTATTCTGTATTATAAGAAATCTTTGTATATGCCAAAGTCACAGAGATGATCTCCTATGTTTTCTTCTAGAATTATTACAGTCTCAGCTTTTTACATTTAAGTCAATAATCAAATTTAAGGTAATTTTTTGTGTATGGTATTAAGTAGTGGTTAAAGCTTTTTTTTCATCTTACATACGGATATCTAGCTGTTCCACCATCTGTTGTATAAAAGACTTTTCTTTTCCTTTTAAATTGCCTTAACATTTTTGGTGATAATCAATAGACCACAAGTGTGTGAGTCTATTTCCAGACTCTCTATTCTACTCTGTTGAAGTATGTGCCTATCCTTTAGCCAATGTCAGACTGCCTTGATCAGTGCAGCTTCAGAGTAAAGCTTGAAATTAGGTAATATGAGTCTCCCAGTCTTATTCATTTATTAACTGTTGCTTTGGCTATTCTAGGTTTGCACTCCCATATAAATTTCAGCTTCTTAATTTCCACAGAAAAGGCTACTAGATTTTAATTAAGACTGTGTTGAATCTGTAGACCAATTTGAGGAGAGTTGACCTCTTGAGTCTTTCCATCCAAGAACAAGGTATTTATCTCCATCTATATAGGTATTCTTTATCTTAGTAATATATTTTGTAGTTTTCAGTGTATAAGCCTTGTGCATCTTTTGTTAAATTTATTCCTAAGTTTTTTCTTTTGCATTACTATAAATAGAATTGATGTAAAAATTTTATTTTCTAATTATGTGTTGCTAGTATACAAAAATATAATTGTTTTAAAACATTAGCATTTTAATACTATGACCTTGCTAATTTCAATTAATTCTAGGAGCTGTTTTATAGATTTCTAACAATCATGTCATCTGCAAATAAAGACAGTTTTATGTTTCTGTTTCTGATCTATATGCCTTTTTTTCCTCTTGCTTTATTGCAATCGCTAGAACCTGTAGTACAAAATTAAAAAGAAGAGCAGAAATTCTTGCTTTGTTCTTGATTTTAGAGGGGAAATATTTCATTATTAGTATGATGTTAGTTATAGGATTTTCATAGATGCTCTTTAACTGTTTGAGGAAGTTTATTTGTATTCCTAGAGTTTTAAAAATCATGAATGAGTGGTGAGTTCTGTGAAACGCTTTTTCTACATCTGCTGAAATGATCATGTTTTTTCTCCCTTATTGTGTTAATGTGGTCAATTTCATTGATTTCTGAGTATTCAATCAACATGCATTCTTGAGAGAAACCTTATATGATCATGTTGTATCACAAGTGCTAGATTTGATTTGCTAATACTTTGTGAAAATTTTTTGTGTCTTAAAGTTTATAAGGGTTACTGCTCCATCATTCTTCTTACTTGTAATGTGTTTGCCTGGTTTTGGTGAACAGTGTATTCTACACTCATAAAATGAGTAGGGAAGTGTTCCCTCCTTGTGTATTTTCTGAAGGGGGTTTGTGTGTAGAACTGGTATCACTTCTTTATTAAATGTTTGCTTAAATTTGTCAGTGTAGCCAATCTGATGGGAAGATTTTTATCAACAAATTTAATTTCTTTAATAAGTATAAGGCTCTTCAGATGATCAGTTTAATCCCAAATGAGGTTTGAAAGCTGTGTCTTTCAATGAATTTGTCCATTTCATCCGTTACTGAATTTGATTAGCATAAAGTAGATAATATTTGCTTGTTATTCTTTTCATGAATGTAGTATCTATGTTAACGTCCCTTCTTTCATTCCTGATATTTGTGTTCTGTTTTTTTCTTGATAAATATGGCTATTGGTTTATAAATATTGAAGAACTTTTCAAAGAACCAGCTTTTTTTTTTTTTTTTTTTTTTTCCCCCTTTTTTTTTTTTTTTTTTTTTTTTTTTTTTTTTTTTTTTTTTTTTTTTTTTTTTTTTTTTTTTTTTTTTTTTTTTTGTCACGCCATGGCTTGCAGGATCTCAGTTCCCCAACCAGGGACTGAATCCGGCCCCTGGTTGTGAAAGCACCGAGTCCTAACCACTGGACCACCAGGGAACTCCCAAAGAACCAGCTTTTGATTTTGCTTGTTTTCTGTTTTGTTGATTTCTGCTCTTCCTTTTATTATTTTCTTCTTTCTCTTTTGTTTTTAGCTTCTTTAAGGGGATTTTAGATATTTCTTATTTTGTAATTAATATTTAAAGCTATTAATTTTTCTGTAAGCATTGCTTTAGCTGCATATCACAAAATGTGATACTGTATACACTTCTATCGGTCCCTCTTCTTTCATTAACAATATGCCCTGGAGATCACTCCATAATAGTAATATAAAGATATCTCTCATTCTTTTTAGGAGTTTCATTATACTTCATTTTGTGGACGTCCCATAATTTAGACAACTAGTTCCTTATGGGTGGCTATTTGGGTTATTTCTAAAAGTCTTGCTATTACAATGTTGTAATGACGAGTCTTCTGTATATATATTTTTTCATACTGTTGCCTGCATATCTTTGGGATAGATTCTGAGAAGTGATATGGCTGCGTCAAAAGGAAAATGCATATGTAACTTTGCTATTTACTGTCATATTTTCCATTATCGAATCGGTAACATTTTACATTCCTACCAGCAGTATGTTGGCATGCCTATCTCTCTACAGTTGTGCAAACACAGTATGTTGTCAAATTTTTGGGTTTTGACGATCTTATTGGTGAGAAATGGCATTTCTGCATAGTTTTAATTTGCGTTTCTTTTACCATAAATGATGCTGTGCTTCTTTCTAAATGACTAAGAGACATGTATACTTCTTTTTCTGTAAACTAACTGTCCATATCTTTAGTCCAGCTTGCTAAAGGGTTGTGTTGACCTTTATTTCCAACCCACCTTGAGCCAGCCACCTGCCAGGGAGCTGCGCAAATCACTCTTTTAAGCACTGAGGATGAAGAATGAACAACATAGATGAAAATCCCTGCCCTCCTGGAGCTTACAGTCTTGTGAGGGAGTGGTGGGTTTGGCCCATGAATTTTGGCAATTGTCTCAAATCTTCCTCCTTAGCTTAACTATTCCCATTCACATCCAGCATTCATAATGCTTGTATCCATGTGCCATTATAATCCTGATTTTATGGACTTGCCTTTTGATGTGCTCTTTCAGACTGTTGTCTATCAGTATTTCTACAGAAACATGGCTTGGACTATCTTCTCCAACTCCCTCAATTTGGGTTAATTTGGGTAGTGTATTTATCCTGGTGTATTTCTTAGGATCCAACCCTTGGTTCCTACTCACTGCAGGAAGAACTACTCGCATGAAAATAATTGGGCAATTGGAGCAGCTTAAAAGTTGGGTGGCCTTGGCCAAATTGCTTCATCACTGTGTATCTATATTTCTTCATCTCTAAAATGAGGATGATAATACCTGTCAATGTGGAGAGACTAAAATGAATAACATGTGCAAATTACCAAAAATCTGTTTCTAACGTTCAAAAATTATTATTTATCAATGTTTTGTAAAAGAAAATGGTAGCTAAGAGAAGTAGTGTATTCAAAATTTCTCCAGAAAAACACTGTGCACTGAATTTTACTGTAAAATGTTTCTCTTTGCTGGACAGATACATCCATTGCAGACGCATTAGAAGTGTATCATTTCCTTGTGAAAACTTTTAGGAGTGTTGTGTCTTCCACAGTTAGAGCCCGCCAATATCCAGCCGCAATTCTAATCACACATCCAGTTTTTCTCACATAATGGCAATATAATACATAATGTGTAGTTCTTTGAAAATCCCGTGGCTTCATGCCTTCTTCTAAATGTCATTCTTTGTGCAATTTTCTTTTTCCTTCTACCTTCCTGGAAAACTGATCTTCTAAGATCCAGCTCAAATATTATCTATTGTAGAGTCTTTCCTAATCTCTTACTACTGCACTCTTAGAATGAAACATCTCTTCTTTTTATCTTCTGGACATTATGTATACTGCTATCATCATACCAACAACTTTATGTTATTATTGTTTACATAGCTAATTTCTCACCTGGACCTTAGGCTCATGGAGGGAAGAAGCTATTGTTTGTTCTGATGTCTCTATGCCTAGTGAGTATTTGCCAGGAGTTGATACGCTAAAAATGCTTATTCTCACTTAGAGCTCGCCTTATAAAATCTGAACTTAATAGACAGCTGTCTGTACGATGTGATCTCAACAATGTTTAGGAAGCTCCTTTTTTTGCTCTATACCAGCATCCAACCAACACATCACTTCTGAACTTCTTCTACCTCATCACTGGTGCCTGAAAAATCTGTACCAGATAGTAAAACACTTTTTCACAATTGGAGATAGATTAAATGCATATAAGCGTGGGAGAAGAAATACTTTGACTTGACTATAAAGACAGGAGGGTGGTAAGGGGCACTCTGGACTGAAAGTAGGGGTATGTCAAACAGGTAGGAAGATCAATTCAAAAGTTCATACTGAGAAAAATTTTTTCTGAGACTTTTGCTTGCCTGTCATAATTTATGTATTTATTGGCAACTGCAACCCTAAAATAGCCCAAAGGATGTGAAAAAATGTGATTTTTAGGTAGGAGTCAGAAATACTAATGCATATTCCTCTCTTTACTCCATATGCCTTTTCAGAATGCATAAGTTCAGTAATGGAAGATCTTGTTACATCAAACAACTCATTAATGCAGCAGATGGTCAAGGACAATTACAGTTGGGGTAATGTTCACCTTTTAATGATAATTCTAATAGAAGAATGCTTGATGCTTGTATAGTTTTTATGTATAGTTTTACTTTTTAACCCCAAGGTAGGTGTATTAGTCAGGGTTCCTGAGAGAAACAGAACAGGATGTACATGTGTGTTGGGCATACATCCTGTAGAGAGAGATTCAGAGAGACATAAAGAGAGAGAGAGAGAGAGAGAGAGAGAGAGAGAGAGAGTGTTTTACTTTAAGGAATCGGCTCACACGATTGCAGAGGCTTGGCAAGTCCAAAATATGCAGGGTAGGCCAGCAGGCTAGAGACCCAGGGAAGACTTGCAGTTTGAGTCTGAAGGCAGACTGCTGGCAGAATTCCCTTTCCCAGAAGGTTAGTCTTTTTCTATTAAAACCTTCAACTGATTGGATAAGGCCCATCTACATTATGGAGGGTAATTTACTTTACTCAAAGTCTACTGATAGAAAGTACCTTCACAGAAAAATCTCAAATAATGTGTGACCAAGTACCTGGGTACTGTGTCCTAGCCAAGTTGTCACATAAAATTAACCGTCACAGTAGAAAAATGGGGGAGAAAGACGGATGAACTATTCTTCTCAATTCTGGTTTCAAAATTCTTGAGAAAGTACTCTGATTTGTCCTGCTGGGTGAGGTGCCTACCACTGGGCCAGACAATTTTAATCAGGGTGTGGCATCTGGAAAAGGACTATCATCAGCCCAACTCATGTGAGGTGCCCATGATGGACGAATCCATTATGACTAGAGAATGGGTGGAGGCTGCGTTACCTTGTACAGAATAGTTTTACGTATAAAATGAGGTGTCACATAAATGGGGAATCATTGATTAACAGCTTATAAATGTAATTTTTCAAATGTTCACATATTTTTTCCCATATAGTGATGGAACAGCTTCTAATTTCTCTTTTTCAAGGATTTTTGTGTAATTTTAGTTATGGTTCGTTGATTTTCTATCATGTTGTATACAAGCTCTTGTGGAGAAATCATGGTTTTCACTCCATTTAAATATCTAAAATTGATTTCACCTACTTTCCTCTGAATATTTTCTAGCTTCAACGATTACTTCATCTATGGACAGAAAGCAGAGCACTGTAACACCTCCTGCAGAAGGTAGTATGCTGTCTTTGTTTTTTGTTTGTTTGTTTGTTTGTTTTTGAGGCCAGTACTGAAGCATGGAATGTTGAGCTTCCTTAGAAACATAGTCGATGGTCTGGACCAAGTCCAGACTTGTGCCCAGTTGAAGAATATGGTGATCTGAATGCTGTGGGATGAGGGACCTAAACGACCTCACCCATCTTCCCCTAAAACAGCTCAATTCCACTGGAAGACTGTGGAGCTTTCTCTATCAGGCACTGTGCTGGGCTTTGTGGGGAACATAAAGATGAGCAAGACTATCAGAGAGCCCCCAGAGAGCTCAGTTTTGTGGGGAACCCCGACAGGAGCACAGTTATCACACAGGCAGAGGAGGGAAGCACTCACATCGAGTGTACCAGGAGTGTACAGAGGGAGTGATTAAGCACCAAGGCTTAGAGAAGGCCTCACAGATGAGGTAGCATGTGAATCAGGTCTTAAAGGTAGAGTACTTTAATAGAAAAAGAGCATCGTGTA